>NC_057400.1:37516296-37536569 GCF_019320065.1 Cervus canadensis | reverse complement strand
ATACAAGAGTGAAGTAAGCCAGAAAGATAAAGAACATTACAGCATACTAACAATATGTATGGTTAGAAAGATGGTAACCATAACCCTATATGCAAAACAGAAAAAGAGACACAGAAATACAGAACAGACTTTTGAACTTTGTGGGAGAATGTGAGGGTGGGTTATTTCAAAAGAACAGCATGTATACTATCTATGGTGAAACAGATCACCAGCCCAGGTGGGATGCATGAGACAAGTGCTCGGGCCTGGTGCACTGGGAAGACCCAGAGGAATCGGGTGGAGAGGGAGGTGGGAGGGGGGATCGGGATTGGGAATACATGTAAATCCATGGCTGATTCATATCAATGTATGACAAAACCCACTGGAAAAAAAAAATTAAAAAAAAAAAAAGATAGTGTTTTCTTTTTTTATATATACTATAAAGGCAGGACTTCAAGTTGTAACCTCATCATATTCTGCTGTGTGTCTAGTATCATATTTTTAAAAATTATTTTGTGTCCAGTAAACTTATTTTAAAGGAATTTAAATGTAAAGAGGAGCCTTTAGCCAGAGTTTGCTATTCATATATCTTCATTGGCCAGGCAAACAAATTCAGGGATTGAAGCAATCCCATGATGGAAGCTAAGTGATGGGGAATGGTGAAGACTATGGTAAAATAGAAAACTTATGTTCTGCTTAAAGATATTCACATACAAATTTTTTAAAATAATAATATTTTTGCCAACAAAATGTATCTGTAGGCCAAAACTGATTATTATTGTTTATAATTCTTGCTTCTGTAATAGCCTGGATTAGGAGCAGCTTTGACTAGAGAGAGGCAAAAAACTGCAACAGGATTTTTGTTTTATGGACAATCTTACACTTCTTGATTCCAGCTGAAAATTATTTATAGTTGTCCATTCCATAGATGTTTCATGACAGAAAAAATAGCCTGTTGGGACAAGAGACCACAGGAAAAGTAAAAAATAAAGGCATGTTGTCTCGCTGTTTTCCTAGAATGACAAAAAAAGAAAATGTGGAAAGAAAAGAAATTTTCTACCCAACAGTCTTCATAAATACTTATTTTGTTCAACATCAAATTGAAACTTCTCTTAAGAGCTTTAAAAACCCTTTGTAAAGGAATGCAGATAAAATCCAGAGCTAAGGACTTATCAAGAAAAATCAGTTTATTAAATGCATATCAGATACGTGGTATGGGTGCTAGCACAGTCTGTGTAATCCTCTACATTGTGACCAACTTGGAGAGTGTGATTATATGAGTCAGATCAAACTCTACCTGGAGGGGATGGCGGGCCGGGCGGGGGAGAGGGGGCGAGGTTAGGGGTGGATGAAGAGAGAGAGAAATGCAGTTTTCTAAATTATAGCATAGAGTCAAGTAACACTGACATACCTAATAGAGTAAAACAAGTGAAATCTGATTTAGTGACAGAAACAGCCCAGCGTGGATATGAGTCTTTTAGATTCATGACTACATGCTTAATTTTTATGTCTTCTATACTAAATCAAGCCCTTATATATTAACTGCAATGTTCTCTGATCTGGCTTTCTCGAATCAACTCTCTTACTTCCTATCTATCCCACAGTTGTACTAGATTAACCTACCATAAACTTTACTTTCATCATATCACTCCCTTATTCAAACAATAAATTGCTGTCTTCTAATATACCCAATAATTCTTTGTCTATTCATTTTACTTATTAAAATAAAAAGTGCTATAGTTCAGTAAATTGAGGAAACACCGAGTTTCCCTATAGTTGTATTTCTTAGAGGAGGAATCCCTCTGTACGTGTATGGAGCAAAAGTGTTTTATACAAAAATCAGCTTGGGAAATCTTGACATAATGCAAGCATAGATAAATATTCACTTCAAGGAGCGTCTCCTGATCACAGACAACTTGATAAGAAATAGAATTGCTCAGGCTGATATAAAAAATATACAGCTGAGAATAAAGACTGGAATGACGCTGTACGTTGGGATCCATATTTTTGTTTTCAATACTACCATTCTTAATTCATGACTTTCCTATTGTAATTATCTAAGCAGATTTAGTTTTTATTTTCTTTATTTTTCCCCTATTTTTCTCTGATGCTATAAGAATGGATTCCAAAGCCTTATTTATATTTCTAAATTAATGGTTTGTGTAGGGAAATAGGACCTAGCAGTGAAAGGAGAAAGCAATCACTCAAAAATGAATCCACAGATGAATCTCAGAGTAATGTTTGCTGACAAAATTGTGTGGTGATTTTCTTTTCTCTTGGTTTTCCATAACAATGCCCAACATTTGTTTTTATTGTTTTTACTTTGTCTTTTATAGGGGCTGATAAGCAATTTAAAGTCTGAGAATAAAGATCAACTTTTTGCATTTCCAGGGTGATATTAAGACTGTGGTTGTTTGCACAGTCCCACTTAAAGAGCACAATCTCGAACACATTGATGAATAAAAATGTCTTCTTTGTGTCTAAGCAACCAAAGTAAACCTGCAAATGCCGAACTACAGACTAGGCCAACAAGGGCATCACACAATTCTGGTCTTTAAGTAAAAAAAATATATATATATGAACACAAATGCGTTTCTTTAATATTGGGAAACATGCAAAGAAATTACATGGAGACATGAAGGTGATGCAGCCTGATACTATAGATATAGAGACAATGTGACCTTTGGTATCAAGGATCCTTGGTGTCCAAGTCTGATAGCAGGACCATCCCCCCCAAAGAAATCTATGCTGTAATCCCCAGAACCAACCGATGTGTCACATTACATGGAAACAGGGACTTTGCAGATATGATTAAGGTTAAGGAACTCAAAATGAGGAGCTTATCCTGGATTTATGTAAGTGGACTTGATCTAAGCACTATCAGTCAGTTGGTTCAGTCGCTCATTCGTGTCTGACGCTATGTGACCCCATGGACTGCAGCACACCAGACTTCCCTGTCCATCACCAACTCCCAGGGCTTGCTGAAACTCATGTCCATCAAGTCAGTGATGCCATCCAATCATCTCATCCTCTGTCATCCCCTTCTCCTCCTGCCTTCAATCTTTCCCAGCATCAGGGTCTTTTCCAGTGAGTCAGTTCTTTGCATCAGGTGGCCAGATTTGGAGCTTCACGTTCAGCATCAGTCCTTCCAGTGAATATTCAGGACTGATTTCCCTTAGGATTGAGTGGTTTGATCTTCTTGCTCTCCAAGGGACTCTCCAACACTACAGTTCAAAAGCATCAATTCTTCAACACTCAACTTTCTTTATGGTCCAACTCTAACATCCATAGATGACTACTGGAAAAACCATGTCTTTGACTATTCAGACCTTGGTTGGCAAAATGATGTCTCTGCTTTTTAATGTTGTCTAACTTTGTCATAGCTTTATGTCATAGCTTTAGATATTCCTTAAAAATGGAAGAGGGAGAAAGAAGAGCTTTGAAGATGAAGGAAAATTCTCTGAGTCAAGCAATGTGGTAGCTTCTAGAACCTGGGAAGGACCCTCATTTTATAGGCAACAAGAGAATGTGGACCTTGGTCACCCAATGACAAAATACTGAATTTTACTCACAGCCCCAATGAGTAGGAAATGGATCCTCCCCTGAAGACTCCAGAAAGGAAATCAGTAATGCTGACTCCTGGTGAGCTCCGTCAAGCCTACAGCACGGTAAGATAATGCATTTATGCTGTTTTAAGCTAGCATTTATGGTAATCTGTTGTTGCACAAAAGAAAACTAATGTACCAAAAAATAACATGAGGAAAGCATATTTGAAGGAGAAATGGGAATGAACTGTAGCAAGTATTTTTACAGCCAGGGACTAGGTTTCTGAAATCCTAGAAACAGATGCAGCTTTATGCTCCTCTGTTTTTAGAGAAAGCCGATGTCATATGCACTTTCCACGTACCTTTATTAGTGTTTTTCAAGTGTAGGTAATAGGCCTTACAGGCAGCAGCTTCTACTGGGGCTTGGGGCTAACAATTCTTTTTGTACACATTCTAAGACACTTGTTTGTATATTGGCATTTTACTGTTTGGAGCAGAGTGGCAACTACAGTTGAATTGTAAATATTCTAAATGCATTAAAAAATTCAAACTTGTCACTAGAACCAATTTCTCCCAGAGTAATAGAATTTGTGAAATAAAATTAATAGTAAACAATGAAATATGAAACTTTTCCTTGTACTCTCAATTTTGAATTCTTACTGCATTGTTGGTTCAACTATTTTATGTTTGTGATATTTTGTCTTACATCTTCTTAGCAGAGTTTCAAAGTCGTACCACTTCTGCATATTAATGATATTACAGCAAATATTTACATGGCTTTTAGTAAATATTTAACTCATCATTGTAGGCCTTGAACCGATACTCTAGGTTTACTTAACATTTTCCTCTCAGTATAACCAAAAGACCCAATCAATTCATTTAAACGTATCTGTTAAAATTTTACTGAGTGCTTACTAAATGCTATGCATGCAACTAGATCACAGAAGACAAAGTATGAAAACTCTCCCAGTCCATCTGGGAGTCATGGCTGTGAGCAGTGAGAGGAGGCTCCTCATGAGCCCGAGAACAAGGTAGGCTAGGCAATGTTCCACCCGCTGCAGGGTGGGGGTATCCCTAGACTTACATGAGGTTAGAAACTTCTTGAATTCTGACCTCACAACAGGTGATGTACTTGTCACCAAGTTAAATTGGAATGAGGAGCTGCCTTGTAGAGGTTTGACTGAAAATTCCTAGGAAAGTATTTCTTAGAGGGAAAACGACTAAACAGAAATTCCAGAGTGATCAGCAGGGCCTGGGAGTTAGAGGGGAACAACATGTGGCTCTCAGGAGACCCACGATGACCCAAAGTCCTGCTGAATAGCACAGCTGTTAGGAGTATGAGATCAGAGCCAGATGGCCTGGGTTCAAATCCTGCTTCTGTTAAGTTCGTAGCTGGGTGTCCTTGGGTAAGTTGCTTCTGTGTGCTTTAGTTTCTATAACTGAAGAATGGAGTTAATAAGAGCATCTAAGGGGCTTCCGTGGTGGGTCAGTGATAAAATAATCCACCCGCCAATGTAGGAGATGAGGATTTGATGCCTGGTTCAGGAAAATCCCCTGGAGAAGGAAATAGCAACCCACTCCAATATTCTTGCCTGCAGGCCGCAGTCCATGGAGTCGCAAAGAGTCTGACACAACTTTGCTACTAAACAACAACAACAACAAAAATAGTGTCTATATTAGAGAGTTTTTGTAGAGATGAAAAGAGTCAATACCTTGAAAGTGCTTAGAAAAGTTTCAGACACATATTTAACATTCAACAAATGTAGCTATTGTTAATATCCTGAGGATGAAGGACTGTGGGGCTTTTCTAAGGGAACAAAACACAAAGAGAACCTGCTTTTTTAAAAGAAGTTTTTTATTTTATTTAATTTGGCCTTGCAGCATCTGGGATCTTAGTTCCCCTGAAGCGAAGGGAAGTGCAGTCGCTCAGTCGTGTCCGACTCTTTGTGACCCCCATGAACTGTAGCCTGCCAGGCTCCTCTGTCCATGTGATTTTCCAGGCAAGAATACTGGAGAGGATTGCCGTTTCCTTCTCCAGGGGATCTTCCCAACTCAGGTATTGAACCCTGGTCTCCAGTTTCCCTACCAGGGATCAGACCTGCATTTCCTGCAGTGGAGGGACAGAATCTTAACTACTGAACAGTCAGGGAACTCCCCAAAAGCTGCTTTTTTTATTTGCAAGCCCTGGAGACTCAGTGAGCAGCAGAACTTCATTTGGTGACCTGGCAATGAGATGTGAAAGGGAAGACGAGGCCTGTCTGGAATGTAACACCAGGGTGCGGCAGGAACTAGCTCTAAGACACAGCAGCAGCTCAGAGCAGCACTGATGCAGAAGCAGAAGCCAAGAGTGCCTCAGAGACTCGGGCACGGGGACTGAAGTTGGTGGCAAGCTGGACTGCCCTGGCGTGGTGACAGGCAGTGATCGAGCACAGCGCAGTCTGGAGCAGAATGACCCGAGAGACTGCTATCACAAAGGCATCCATCAGAAGGCTGCCTAGGGATTTCCAGGAGGGGCTAGTGGTAAAGAATCTGCCTGCCAATGCAGGAGACACAGGTTCAATCCCTGTCTGGAAGGTTCCCTGGAGGAGGAAATGGCAACCCACTCCAGTGTCCTTGACTGGAAAATCCCATGAACAGAGGAGTCTGACGGGCTACAGTCCATGGTGTTGCAAAAAGTCAGACACGACTGAGCGTGCACACACAGACAACTAGGCAGATTGATAGCTAAGATGGTGGGAGCACCTGCAGGACTGTCCGCTGCCATGGGTATGCCCATAGAGATTCTATAGTGAGAAGACCCGTAAACGGGAGAGGGAAGAGGTTCTGCTTTGGGGAGGGAGGAAAGAACTTTCAAGTAAATATGTTTCTGCCTTTTAATATGACCTTAAGTGCACTCACAATGTGGTGAGAACTAGGGGAACTTCTGGTTGTATAAACTGCATATTAAACAATGTGATAGATCTTCTAACAGAATAATCAAGTGGGATCCCAGAGGAGAGAGCAGATTTGGCCTGAACACACTGAAAATGTTCAAGCACCAAAGTAAAGAAATGATTCAGCGAATAGTTAAAATGTGCTCCGGCTATGGATAAGAAAGAAATTTAATTAATTTTCTTTTTTGTTTCCCACTTATGTTAGTACATCAACCTTGATTTGGGTTTGCCTCTGTTTTGGGTGCTGTATACTGATATAATTTTGAAGTGACCTTCTTTACAGTTTCTGCTGGTAGCTTCTGTCAATGATTTACATTTATTGTGTATACTTTGTGTATCAGACCCTTTAAAAACCAGGGAGTAGATGGTTTGTACATTGAAAAGCTACCTATTCCTTCTTCAGAGAGCAACTTTCCAAATGGTTGTAGCACACAGGAAGAAAATGTCACAAATCATATACCTGCAGGTCATTGCAGTAAAACAAACTCCACACACAGTAATCAAAGGGCCCATATGGCTTATACATGTGTGCATGTGTGTGTGTGTGCACATATGTGTGTATTGGTTTATACTTGGCCCCTACTCCCATGATATAAAACAGTGTCCAAAGAACTTGTAGTCCTAGCAGTTTTAATATTTACTGTTAACGTACAAAGGCTACATTTATGAATTCCTCAGCCAGTGGCATAGACATAAAATACAATGTTGAAGTCAAATTTTACAAAATTCACTTCACATTTTGCTACAATAATTGATCAGAGTCTCTGAATTGGAAAGAACTCAGATGTCATAAACTTCAACCTTTCTCCCAACACACAAAACCTTTCTCCCTCATCCCTGAGGGACTGCGTCTAGAATCTGTTTGCCACTTCTGGTGTCACTGACACTTTAGTTTTCTTCTCTAGTTCCCGTTTTTCTTCTTGTCTTCTAAATAACATGTACTAAATAACATGTACTCAGTTATCTACTTTCTCATTTGTTCGCATTCCTTTTCCCTTTTTGCCTCTCTTGCCCTTTCTTCTTTATCTTCCTGTCATCTAGTCTTCACATAGTAGCTATAAATATGACTTCTAAAACATAATTCTGTTCTTGATTTTCAGGTCCAGCCATACATTTTCAGCTGTTGTTAGATCCTTTCAGTTACATGTCCCACTAGAACCAGAACACAACTTAGCTCTTGGGTTCCCTGTTTTGGTTTGCGGCAAAACCCTACTCTTGGTTCAAAACTCCAGGTATTTATAGTTTTTTTTTTTTTCTTTCCTTCACATCCTACATCCAAGTTAGTAGAGAGGAAAGCATGAACTAGTAACTTGAAGAATTCGGTCTTGGTTTTAGCTTCCCTACTATTATAACAACTTCTGGGACATTGAACAACTCATTTAATTGCTTGAAGTTTCCATTTATCTAACAAATCAACTAACTGGGAATAGATAATTTCCAAATTTCTTCCTGGTTCTGTCACTCTGCTTCTATGTATGATTCCAAATCCCATCAATTCTTTTGCAGTAATTTTTTTTGTTGCATCTATCTCCCTTTTTTCAATTTCTACCTTCATCTCTACTGATCCCACCCCCATTGCCTCATCTAGATTTCTGTTTTTTCAATGGATTTTCCTTCTTTAGCTATTTCTTTAACTTATCTTTCCATTACATGGGTTAAGTATCTGCCAGAGTAATTTTCTTCATACATAATTATGGGGATGACATATTTCATTTACTAACCTGCAATGCCTCACTATGTTCCAAGATTAAAATTCAAACCCACGGTCTGACTACAAATTAAAGCTTTATCTCCCTGTGTCTTCACTTATGCACAGTTCAGTTCATTCAGTCACTCAGTCGTGTCCAACTCTTTGCGACACCATGGACTGCAGCATGCCAGGCTTCCCTGTCCATCTCCAGCTCCCAGAGTTTACTCAAATTCATGTCCATTGAGTCGGTGAGGCCATCCAATCTCATCCTCTCCTGTCCCCATCTCCCCCCACCTTCAGTCTTTCCCAGCATCAGGGTCTTTTAAAATGAGTCAGTTCTTTGCATCAGGTGGCCAGAGTATTGGAGTTTCAGCTTCAGCGTCAGACTTCTGATTTCCTTTAGGATGGACTGGTTGGATCTCCTTGCAGTCCAAGGGACACTCAAGAGTCTTTTCCCCAGCTCAAAAGCATCAATTCTTGGGTGCTCAACTTTGCAGTCCAACTCTCATATCCATACATGACTACTGGAAAAACCATAGCTTTGACTAGACAGACCTTTGTGGGCAAAGTAATGTCTCTGATTTTTAATATGCTCTCTAGGTTGGTCATAGCTTTTCTTCCAAGGAGGAAGCATCTTTTTAATTTCATGGCTGCAGTCGTCATCTTCTGTGATTTTGGAGCCCTCAAAAGTAAAGTCTCTCACTGTTTCCCCATCTATTTGCCATGAAGTGATGGCAGTCCAAGGAACCCTCAAGAGTCTTCTCCAACACCACAGTTCAAAAGCATCAGTTCTTTGGTGCTCAGCTTTCTTTATAGTCCAACTCACATCCATACATGACTACTGGAAAAACCATAGCCTTGACCATTTGGACCTTTGTTGGCAAAGTAACGTCTCTGCTTTTTAACATGCTGTCTAGGTTGGTCATAACTTTTCTTCCCAGGAGCAAGCGTCTTTTAGTTTCATGGCTGCAGTCACCATCTGCAGTGATTTTGGAGCCCAAAAAAATAAAGTCTGTCACTGTTTTCACTGTTCCCCATCTATTTGCCATGAAGTGAATGGGACCAGATGCCATGATCTTACTTTTCTGAATGTTGAGTTTTAAGCCAACTTTTTCACTGTTCTCTTTCACTTTCATCAAGAGGCTCTTTAGTTCTTCTTCGCTTTCTGCCATAAGGTTGGTGTCACCTGCATATCTGAGGTTATTGATATTTCTCCTGGCAATCTTGATTCCAGCTTGTGCTTCATCCAGCCTAGCATTTCTCATGATGTACTCTGCATATAAGTTAAATAAGCAGGGTGACAATATATAGCCTTGATATACTCCTTTCGCATTTGGAACCAGTCTGTTGTCCAGTTCTAACTGTTGCTTCCTGATCTGCATACAGATTTCTCAAGAGGCAGGTCAGGTGGTCTGGTATTCCCATCTCTAAGAGTTTTCCAGAGTTTGTTGTGGTCCACACAGTCAAAGGCTTTTGCATAGTCAATTAAGCAGAAGTAGATATTTTTCTAGAACTCTCTCGCTTTTTCAATGATCAGTGGATATTGGCAATTTGATCTCTGGTTCCTCTGTCTTTTCTAAACCCAGCTTGAACATCTGAAAGTTCATGGTTCATGTACTGTTGAAGCCTGGCTTGGAGAATTTTGAGCATTACTTTACTAGCGTGTGAGGTGAGTGCAATTGTGCGGTAGTTTGAGCATTCATCTTATGCACATTAATCTGCACTTGACCTTCTTGATCTTCCTGTTTGTATTTTTCATTTTTCAAGGCCATGGTCCTTTGTTCAATTTCTTTCCTCTGCTTAGAATTCTTTTTATTTCCATTTCTTTAATTCTATATCCTTTTCATCACTTAACTTAAAGACTTCCATTAAGCTTTCTATATAAACTGGGCATGAAAAGCTAACCATTATCACAAACTTCCAAACTTTAGTGATTTCACACTAACACCCACACTCCATTGGCCAGAAGTTAAATGATAGAGAGGCTGAAAAATGTAGTCTCTTCTGTGCCCAGAAAGGAAAGGAGAAGAGTTTTGTTAAACACACTGGTCTTTGAACTTATTTTTCCTCCCTCCAAAAGGCCAGAAATACTTTTTCTCTTTTGAAAACAGGTTAGCTTATGCAAAACTTTTATAACTCAAATATAGTATACTTGTTGAGAGTCAATATTTCCAGTACTCATTCAATTAGACCATAATTTTAAATTCATTCTCATGGGCTTGACTATAATATTCTTTCATATATTTTAAAATTTTTTCCTAGTTTCTACATCCATGTTTTACATCCCCTTTTATCTCCAGATTTGTTATGTGCTTCATCTTATTTCCTTGTTTGTATTTGTCAGGTGTTTGTCTATTTTGTGGTCATATTTTCTAAAGACTAAGATCTTGGATTCAGTTTTGCATTTTGGCTCTCAACCTTCTTGATAATTGCTCTTACCTTTGTTACCTATTTCTTCCTTATATATTGGAAGTTCTTTTTTCCCTTTGTTTCTAACTTCATTTTTTCATTTGTTTTAAGTAAAATGATTTAAGTTTAATAATTTCTTCTGATTAGAGCTTTATTCCATCCCCTAATTATACTACAATGGAGCTTGCTACGTATTTTTTATTTAACAGTTCCAAGTTTCATTTTCTGTGAATGCAAGTTGAATAAAATACTACTTACCTCATAGGTTTGTTGTGAGAATCACATGAGCTAATGCATAGAATGCATTTAGCAAAGTCCCAAATCACACTTAAGTACTCCATAAATGTTAGCTCTCATTGGTTTTATGATTTTTGGTGTTTTCTAGTCTACAATTCTCATCTGTGTTCATTCTTTGACTTAATTTGTATTAGGGCATGAGTTTTAAACTTTTTATGATGTTGCAATACTATGTTTAAACTTAAAAAACTAATTCACAATATTTTCATTGTGCTTTGGATTGTATTCTGAATAATTTCTGCTTTAGAGAACTTATTTCATTCTCTTTATGTCCTAGGTTATTGCCACTTTAAAAACAAGATCTTATTTATTTTCTTTCTTAAAGTTGTGGATTTTAATATATATCAAGTTCTCTAGATTCTTATATTTTGTTCAGCTACTCTGGCATGAATTGATGTGGTGTATCAAAGTCTCTTACTATGATGATGATTTAGTTAAAGTTATTTATATGGGTTTTTCTCCTTTGCATCTTGATTGTTTGGCACATATATTTGATGATGAATATGACTGCATTCAGATTGCTTCTGTTATAAAGGCAGTAAAATCCTCTTTGCACTGTTAATAATCTTTGTCTTGAGTTCTACTTTGACTGATATGAATATTGCCATTTCTGTTGTCATTTTGTTTGCATTTTACAGATGTATCTTAGCTTATCCTTTATTTATAATCTCTCTAAGTCATCTTGTTTTAAGTTTGTCTCTTGTAAACAGTATATTGTTCAATATTGTTTTCTACTCTAATCTGAGAGTCTTTGCCTTTTAATTGGGGAGTTCAAAACATTTACATACATTGTCATCACTGATATGTTTGGTCTTAACTTCTGTTATCTTGTTTTATAGATTCTATTTTCCATGCCTCCTTGCTATTTTCTATGGTTCCTCTCTTGATATTTGGACCATATTTTGTTTGTTTGTGTCTTTTAAAGAGATTTTAAAAGGATCTTCTGTTTTAAATTCTACCAATTATGTCTTTATCGCATTCCTATATACTAACAATGAAAAAACAGAAAGAGAAATTAAGGAAACAATACCATTCACCATTGCAACAAAAAGAATAAAATACTTAGGAGTATATCTACCTAAAGAAACAAAAGACCTATATATAGAAAACTATAAAAACACTGATGAAAGAAATCAAAGAGGACACAAACAGATGGAGAAACATACCGTGTTCATGGATTGGAAGAATCAATATTGTCAAAATGGCTATTCTACCCAAAGCAATCTATAGATTCAATGCAATCCCTATCAAGCTACCAACGGTATTTTTCACAGAACTAGACCAAAGAATTTCACAATTTGTATGGAAATACAAAAAACCTCGAATAGCCAAAGTAATCTTGAAAAAGAAGAATGGAACTGGAGGAATCAACCTGCCTGACTTCAGACTCTACTACAAAGCCACAGTCATCAAGACAGTGTGGTACTGGCACAAAGACAGAAATATAGACCAATGGAACAGAATAGAAAGCCCAGAGATAAATCCACGAACCTATGGACACCTTATCTTTGACAAAGGAGGCAAGGATATACAATGGAAAAAAGACAACCTCTTTAACAAGTGGTGCTGGGAAAACTGGTCAACCACTTGCAAAAGAATGAAACTAGAACACTTTCTAACACCATACACAAAAATAAACTCAAAATGGATTAAAGATCTAAATGTAAGACCAGAAACTATAAAACTCCTAGAGGAGAACATAGGCAAAACACTCTCCGACATAAATCACAGCAAGATCCTCTATGACCCACCTCCCAGAATATTGGAAATAAAAGCAAAACTAAACAAATGGGACCTAATGAAACTTAAAAGCTTTTGCACTACAAAGGAAACTATAAGTAAGGTGAAAAGACAGCCCTCAGATTGGGAGAAAATAATAGCAAATGAAGAAACAGACAAAGGATTAATCTCAAAAATATACAAGCAACTCCTGCAGCTCAATTCCAGAAAAATAAATGACCCAATCAAAAAATGGGCCAAAGAACTAAACAGACATTTCTCCAAAGAAGACATACAGATGGCTAACAAACACATGAAAAGATGCTCAACATCACTCATTATCAGAGAAATGCAAATCAAAACCACAATGAGGTACCATTACACGCCAGTCAGGATGGCTGCTATCCAAAAGTCTACAAGCAATAAATGCTGGAGAGGGTGTGGAGAAAAGGGAACCCTCTTACACTGTTGGTGGGAATGCAAACTAGTACAGCCACTATGGAAAACAGTGTGGAGATTCCTTAAAAAACTGGAAATAGAACTGCCATATGACCCAGCAATCCCACTTCTGGGCATACACACTGAGGAAACCAGATCTGAAAGAGACACGTGCACCCAATGTTCATTGCAGCACTGTTTATAATAGCCAGGACATGGAAGCAACCTAGATGCCATAAGCAGATGAATGGATAAGGAAGCTGTGGTACATATACACCATGGAATTTTACTCAGCCGTCAAAAAGAATTCATTTGAACCAGTCCTAATGAGATGGATGAAACTGGAGCCCCTTATACAGAGTGAAGTAAGCCAGAAAGATAAAGAACATTACAGCATACTAACACATATATATGGAATTTAGAAAGATGGTAACGATAACCAAAATATGCAGAAAAAGAGACACAGAAATACAGAACAGACTTTTGAACTCTGTGGGAGAAGGTGAGGGTGGGATATTTCAAAAGAACAGCATGTATACTATCTATGGTGAAACAGATCACCAGCCCAGGTGGGATGCATGAGACAAGTGCTCGGGCCTGGTGCACTGGGAAGACCCAGAGGAATCGGTGGAGAGGGAGGTGGGAGGGGGGATCGGGATGGGGAATAAGTGTAAATCTATGGCTGATTCATATCAATGTATGACAAAACCCACTGAAATGTTGTGAAGTAATTAGCCTCCAACTAATAAAAAAATTAAAAAAAAAAAAAATTCTACCAATTATGTCTTTATCATATACACATTTAAATCAATATTACTTTAGTTATAATACTGAAAAACAAAATAATACCTTTGTATCATACAGTTTTTACTTTTCCTATCTCCCTAGGCCAGCTCATAGTTTATGACATAAGCTCTTCTTTTTTCTTTTGTTCCCAATATAGCTTTTCAATGAAAAGTTGAAAAAGGGTCTATCAAATACTTTGGCATGTCAACAATTATAAAATTGTTTCTGATAAGCATTTTCTCACTTTGTGACACTGGAGGTAATTAAGAGAGGCAATGGTTCAAAGCTATGTCTATTCAAGTTAAGAATCAATCTTGTGAAATCTGTCACTAAACTCCAGCTATGCTGTCCTGACTTCCATTCTCAGACACACACCCTTTTCCCGCCATTGTGTCTTTAACCATGGCTTCCCCTTATCCTTCATATCTCCCTGAAATGTCATCTCCTCAGAAAGCCCTCTTAAAACTAAACAAACAGAAGTAAATCTCAACACTCTGTTATTTTCTTTCTTAGTTCTCTATTTTCCTTCATAACGTCTATTATAATGTTATCATACATTAACTCATTTGTTGGCTTGTTCCATGTTTGTCACCTTGATTAGACTGTAAACTCCATAAAGACAAGTGAAAGTGAAAGTGTTAGTCGCTCAGTCGTGTCTGACTCTTTGCGACATCATAGACTGTAGGCCAACAGGCTCCTCTGTCCATGGAAATCTCAAGGGAAGAATACTGGAGTGGTTTGCTGTTCCCTTCTCTGGGAGATCTTCCCGACCCAGGGATCAAACTCAGGTGTCCTGCATTGCAGGCAGATTCTTTACTGTCTGGGCCACTAGGTATGTAAAGACAAGAGCCAAGTCTATTTTATTTACCACAGTATACCTTAAACCTAGCAGAGTACCTGACATAGTGGATCCTTATGAAATATTTTGTTGAATGAATGAAAAGACTAAGGGTAAATTATGGAATGTAAGAGACTTTCATACTCCTTTGTATTTTCCTCAACAAAATCTCTACTTAAGCCAAACAAAAAACTCATGTGTGTGCTAAGTTCCATAAGTCGTGTCCGACTCTGTGCGACTCCATTGACTGTAGCCCGCCAGGCTCCTCTGTCCATGAGATTCTCTAGGCAAGAATACTGGTGTGGGTTGCCATGCCCTCCTCCAGGGGATCTTTCTGACCCATGGATAGAACCTGTGTCTCTTACAACTCCTGTGTTGGCAGGCAGGTTCTCTACCACTAGTGCCACCTCAGAAGCCCAACAAACTCTTGTTCCCATCTAAAACAGTACTTATGCACCCTGAACTATGTAATTCTCATCCTCAAGAATTTTTGGAAACTCAGTAGTTCACAAAAACATTTTAACTCAGGGTTTAACAGCTGTCATGCTATATATGACCATCGATTCCTGCCAGGCATAAACTCTTTCCGTATCCATGGCTGCTGTGGATCTGCCATCTCCTGGAGATGTCCTCAGAGTACCAACACGTGAGTGAGACACTGGGGTCTCTTCCATTGCTGTGTCGGATGTTAACATGGTGATACCACTGTCCTCATTTGTAGGACATTGTGATCTTCACCACAGTGGTAAGAATGTAGAGGTCTTCTACTCCATGACAAACTTTGCTGCAGGTCCAGAAGCAATGTTAATGGTCACCCCACTTGCCTCTGGTCATTAATGCAAAGTTTTGTATCTTGGCTTATAAAATTAGTGCAAATGCTATTCAGTGGGGTTGAGTGTGGAGCAGATATCATTCTGACTTTTCCACTTACCATCTCTAGTGTCTGTGGATTTAATGTAGCAAAATATTGTCCTTCAGTTACAAGATCAACAACTGATCAACTGTAATCAGTTGTTCACTTACCAATTTTGCTCAGCTATGAAGGTAAGGCTTAAGATAAGATCTTTAATATATATTAATATAAAAGAGATAAGGGTGATGTAAATAAACAGTTTGACATTTATGTAAGTTATCCTAAGTCTTCTTTGAAAAGAGTTTTTTATCCTTATCTGAGAAGCAGCTTTACTCTAAGATTCAGCTAAAAAGCAAGAACTTTGTGATTTGTAACAGTGGATGAGTTTCTAATGAAGAAATTGAATTGAAATCAATTTCAACAACAAACTGAAATCACCAAATTTTAGACCACTCTGAAAACTGGCCTTGAGCATCTACTGAGTCTACCTTGAAACCTACAATGTATCAGCTAGAGAGAGGTCTTTAACATTCACTGATCCAGGGACTCGGATAGCTATAGCCAAAAATGAATGGTGGCAAGGAGAATAAAGGGAATAGAGTCGTCTACTGAATTAATTTCATTCTCTGTTTTTACTCTTCCTCAGCAAGGATACTTATCTTGCCTTATGCTAGACAACTTATGGTAGAAATTTGCACATCTCTAGTGAGATCTGTGAAAAGAAAGTCCTGGACTTCTTTTTACCTTCTGCCCAGGAACAAGGCAAGTGGCAGTTCTCTTACCTATGCTAAATAATCATAGATATAACTGCCACTTACAATGGAGTAATCCTTTATTACCTGCAAAACATCTCCTCCAGCAAAGTTTTACAATGTATTGTGGGATCTAGGATTTCACTTTAGGGCATGGAGAATTTTGTAGGACTGAAAGGCAATTTTACCATCTTACTCTTGAAAAAAATTCCTTACCTGTTTCTTGAGCATAATGATGACCAACAGAAAGTGCTTCGTTTCCTTTATTGAAGGAAGAAGCAAATGGGCTAATCAGTAGAAGAGAGGGGATAAGAAAAAGACATATAGCTAGACTTCTTTGAAAGAATGAGCCTATTGAAAGACAAACAAGTTGTGCCACTATAGTTACTAAAATCATCCAAAATGAAGAGAATTAATAGGAAATTAATTAGGAATTTCCCACAGAATAAGATAATGTAGACCTCAAACTGTAGAGAGTATCTGGTCAAATATCTTTCATTTTGCAGATGAAGGAACAGAATTCTAGAAAGGGATTCTGTAGGTAAATCACATGGTTAGTTACTGATAGAACCAGTACCAGAACAAAACTTTCAAGACTCTGTGTAGTCCTTTTCTTCCCAAACCTGGACAAACCAAAATCATTCACTAAGTATGCATCTCTCCAAGCAATTATGATATCACATTTTGTTTACTGTTGAGTTTTAATCTTTTCATTTAACTGTTTGCTCCTAGAGAATAGGACTTTAAAAAAAAAGTTATTTCTTGGATGTAGCATAATATGTGATACATACAGAATACAATAAATTCTTATTTATGTGGCAATGAATAAGAAACAAATTTGGTTCTTTGCAATTGAACTGATAATCTTTTCTTTTTTGTCCAAGTTTCAAAATTTTCTTGTAGACTTGTTCCTTTGAAATGGAAAATAACTCTAAAGAGTAATAATGAATGCAGCCCAGTCTGAGTTTTACATTGGTAGATTTATATGATATTTCTTTGTATCATTGACTCCCCAATATCTCTTCATATATTGGGAACCCATCCTCTCTGGAGCAGGGAAGGGAGCTCTCTTGGATTTACAGCTAAGCTTTCCATTTTAATCATTTAGTATTCTCACACTATTTCTTTCATCTCATTTTGAATGTAACAGTGGTTCATTTAACAACCTATAAGAGTTGAATCTGAGAGTCTCAGGTTCTGGGATAACCCCAGGGAAGCTCAGTTGTTAATTTTCTTAAGAAAGTTGCTAATTCTGATGCAAATCACCATCTTTTACTTCTCCCAAAGAAAAAGATTGCAACTCTGGTAAAGTGTAAATGTTCTTTTCCATTTGGGGCCAGATAAAATTCAAGACCTTTTAAAGGTGAGTTACACAGACTTCTAAGAGTTGCCTGAAGTGCTGTCATGTAAGAATGCATCATTGCTTCAGAATGAGAGAAGCCTCAAATTGGGTATGAGATTCAGTTAAGGAATATTCTGGGCTTTCAAGAGTCCTTGAAGTTACCCTGGCTTTGCCCTCTCTCGTTTCATTCGGCTTATCATTGCTCGCATGAACTGGGCTAGCGCTGCTTTACATTATGGCATAATTTTTTATTTCAGTGCCTGCCCTCTCCTAACTTCTGGGTGTATAAATAAGATGTGCTGCTATAAGCTGTTTGTTTTTATAAACTGTCATATAATTATTTAGGAAGATAAAAAGAATTAATTCAGACATTTACTAGCACTATGTATATATAGCATACATTATGTATGTATGTATATATGTATATATATAGCATACATTAATACTTTGAAGAGATAAGAATTTAACTCAAGCTAAAAAGTTAGCATCTTTATCACTTGAGAAAGATATTCTAAAAAAATCTAAAAAAGATTTCATTCGTGCAATATTAACTTCATTAGGGTAGATAGGGAGAATTCCTTTGAAATAATTGTAAATAAGGCATTTCCCTTAGAAAACTTCTTTTTGTACTGCCAAAAAAAAGTCATTGAAGTTGTGAAGTCCTGTAAGAAGCTATCTTGAGTCCCCGTTTTTGCACAAAGAGTCAGACATGACTGAGCGACTTCACTTCACTTCACTTCATACATAGGTAGCTAAGTGATTCCTTTTTCAGAGTAGAAATGATATTCTATGTCAGGTGACTTTAAAGATAAGAGAACATTCCAGAATTTGTGGGGCCATAAAGTTTTGTAATTTGTGTTCCTCTTTAAGAAAAATGATACACATTTACAGATATGAAATTCCTGTGGCCGCTCCAATGCCCCTGCCCACACTTAGCATAACATATGGCAACAGAGAATTCAAATTGGAATGAGGCAGCAGTCTTAATGAATCAGAATTTTAAAAATCTTACAGAAATATTACAAAAGCAAAGTTACATCCTGCTAGAGACCCTTCCAAGGACTTAGAGGAGGCCATGCAAGTGAGGGCCCCTAAGCTACTTTCGTTTAAAATGGCGAAAGCCTTTGGATTTCACAATCTCTTTACCTCACAAATCCTTACTGGGCACATATTGTGTACAATGGAAGAAGCAAATACAAATGCAAGATCCTTTTCTGCCTTTAAGGAACTTAAATGTTTACAAAAATGTGAGTCCTGAATGCCCCCTAAGGGACCACCCTGCTTCTTCTATCTTTCATAGTCTATAGGCCTGGGTTTGGGGACCCGATGGCTATTTGATGATTAAAAGCAGAGTATAATAAAAGATGTCAGAGAAACTTTAATATATATGTATTTTACATATTTATAAAACAAAACATAAAAGTTTTTATCTTCTTACTATATATATGCATATACATACACACACATATATATGTATATATAGGTAAGCTCAGTATGTATATATATGTGTGTATATATATATATCTGCAAGCTTATATATGTATATATATGTAAGCTCACTAGCTTAGTCGTGTCTGACTCTTCTTGGCCATGGACAGCAGCCCACCAGGCTTCTCTGTCCATGGAATTTTCCAGGTAAGAATACTGGAGTAGGTTGCCATTTCCTACTCCAGGGGATCTTCTCAACCCAGGGACTGAACTCATCTCTTTCATCTCCTGCATTGACAGATGGGTTCTTTACCACTAGTATCACCTTAGGAAGCCCCCATTAAGAATATGTATATATATACACATACATAGAATATATATATATTATATATATACTGTACATTTATATTATATATTATTTATACATAGTAAGAAGATATATAATAAGAAATAAGATCTTACTATATACATATGTTGTTGTTCAGTTGCTCAGTTGTGTCCAACTCTTGGCGACCTCATGGACTGCAGCACACCAGGCTTCCATGTCTTTCACCATCACCTGGAGCTTGCCCAAACTCATGTCCACTGAGTCAGTGATGCCATCCAACCATCTTGTCTTCTGTTATCCCCTTCTCCTCCTGCTTTCAATCTTTTCCAGCATCAGGGTCTTTTCTAATGAGTTGCTCTTTGTATCAGGTGGCCAAAGTATTGGAGTTTCAGCTTCATCATCAGTCCTTCTAATGAATATTCAGGATTGATTTCCTTTAGAATTGACTGGTTTGATCTCCTTGCCATCCAAGGGACTCTCGAGAGTCTTCTCCAACACCACAGTTCAAAAGCATCCATTCTTCGGTGTTCAGCTTTCTTTATGGTCCAACTCTCACATCCATAGATGACTACTGGAAAAACCGTAGCTTTGACTAGATGGACCTTTGTCAGCAAAGTAAGGTCTCTGCTTTTCAATATGCTGTCTAGGTTTGTCATAGCTTTTCTTCCAAGGAGCAAGTTTGTTTTTTTTTTTTTTTTAATGGCTGCAGTCACTATCTGCAGTGATTTTGGAACCCAAGAAAATAAAATCTGTCACTATTTCCATTGTTTCCCCATCTATTTGTCATGAAATGATGGGACAAGATGCCATGATCTTAGATTTTTGAATGTTGAGTTTTAAAACAGCTTTTTCACTTTCCTCTTTCACCTTCATTAAGAGGTTCTTTAGTTCCTCTTCACTTTCTGCCATAAGGGTGGTGTCATCTGCATATCTGAG
>NC_057400.1:37378796-37511296 GCF_019320065.1 Cervus canadensis | reverse complement strand
TATTCTCACTTAAATTTTGAAACCTGAGCTTGGCAAGGTTAAATACCTTATCCAAGTTCATGAAGATAATACCTAACAAAACCATTCCTAGGATTAAAATTCTAGTGGTCAGATTTTAAAATCTACATTTCTTCCATCAGCATCTTCATAGTCTGTAGGCATCCTGCAAGCTGCCTTTTCACAGCATTTAACTAGGGCCTGAATTGGTGAAGCCAAGTTACAACCAACTCAGTTAATGCAATAGAGGAGAATTTGTCTCACATATATTTTCCAATTTGAATTATCTTGGAGCTTGGGTTACTAGCTTCCCTGATAGCTCAGTTGGTAAAGAATCTGCCTGCAATGCAGGAGACCTCAGTTCGATTCCTGGGATGGGAAGATCCACTGGAGAAGGGATAGGCTACACACTCCAGTATTCTTGGGCTTCCCTTGTGGCTCAGCTGGTCAAGAATCTGCCTGCAATGCGGGAGACCTGGCTTTGATCCCTGGGTTGGGAAGATCCCCTGGAGAAGGGAAAGGCTACCCACTCCAATGTTCTGGCCTGGACAATTCCATGGACTGTATAGTTTATGTGGTTGCAAAGAGTCGGACACGACTGAGCAACTTTCACTTTCACTAGCAGGGTGATTCAACAAGTAGTAAGAGATATTCAGAATATCACAGGAAATGACAAATTTGAAATATGACTCAACTGATACTTCCTCTTCTATTAGTACCCCCCATCAGTAATATTACTAATTCTTAGAATAGGTTCTGCTTTTTTTTTTCCTTTAGTATGCCTAACATTTCATGTGTAGGGGCATAACTGCCACTATTCCCTAGAAAATAAAAATGATTAATGGAAGAAAATTTTATGAAAATATTTAAAAATATGTCTCTTTGCTTCAAGTTCAGTGTTATCTGAACTGTACAGCAGCTACAGAGATACCAGTAGATCAGAATGGAGAAAGCACTCTTTTAATCTCACATTAGGCACATCTGGAGATTTTGTGTTTAAAGATAAAATGTGGGGCATCCTAATTAACCTCCCTTTTAAAAATTCCATATGTGAATTTCAAAGACAAGAAAAACATCAACATTTATTCTGGAACTTTGAAGATTTTAAACTTTTACATTTCAACTAAAAGCTTCCTTTGCCAGAAGGGCTCTAAAATATTTGTGAATTCTTTACCACGTCAGATTATAGTACTAAGGATGAGAGAGTAAATATGAAGGATTAAGTGTAAGATAAAGTTTTTCATTTTAATTTCTGTGAAAGCTTGCAAAAAGTTATGAGTCAAAATTGTTTCTCATTTGTTAATACACTTCAAGTTTTTAAACTGACCAAAAGTACGGTGTTGCAAAGTAAAGGAAAAGTGTCTTTTATAATAAATAGGTTCTGGCTATCTTCAGTTGGATTAAAAAATCTGGAATCTTAAGAAGTCTGGGTTGCAGGTAGAAATTTGGGTGTTATGACTGTTTAGATCATAGTCATGTAGATGGTGGTTGGAACCATGTACAGAGGTGAGATCGTTTATAGAGCATTTGTAAAATGAGAAGAAGGCTAAAATATGGAACTTTCAGAAATAATATTTATTTTTTTATTTTAATAACTTTTTATTTTATATTGGAGTATAGCTGATTAACAATGTTGTGATAATTTCAGGTGTACATCAGACTGACTCAGCCATACAAATAAATACATATATCCATTCTCCCAAACCCCTCTCCCATCCAGGCTGCCACATAACATTGAGCAGAGTTCCCTGTGCTATACAGTAGGTCCTTGCTGGTTATCCACTCTAAATATGTATATGTGTGTACATGCTGATCTCAAGCTCTCTAACTTTCCCTTCCTCCTACCACTCCTCCCTGGCAAACAAAAGCTTGTTCTCTAAGTCTCTGAGTCTGCAGAAACAATAACATTTAAAAGGAGGAAGAGGGACAAGAGGGACAGCCCCTAAAATATGGTGAAAGAGATGGTTAGAGAGATGAATGAAGACTCAGAAGGGTCATGAGAACCAAGAGATGGAGAACTGATCAGCTGGAGTGTCAGGAAACAATGCTATCAAATAATAGTTAATTGCATGTGACAATGAGTAAGTCGTTGGTGACCTTTAGAGATGCAGATGAGTTTGTCTGAGATAGAGTTTGCCCTTACTCTAACAACTAGCTTTTTATGCACTGCCCTAGGGGTCTTTATAAGCATCAGGTGTTATAATAAATATTTAATGTTTTGAGTGGAAAACAATTTCCTATTATACTATAAATTAAAGACATCTTTCTGGTGATTGTAAATCATTCTACCATGTAGATTATTCAGTAAGATATTTTCATCTTTGGCTAATTTTCCTAATTATTTATCAGATGTTAATTCCCTATCTCAAATAATTTTAATATTATTTAAATTATTAACTGCCAGAATCATTAGCACTTATTGACAAATGGCTGATTCAATTACTAGCCAGCCTCGCTTCCATTCCTGTTTCCTCTCTTCATCTGCCCTTTGGAGGTTCCATATATTCCTCCTCTAAAGTCTCAATCCCAACCTTTAGAAGATTCAGTCCTCTAAAGTCCCATCCTTATGGCAGAAAGCAAAGAAGAACTAAAGAGCCTCTTGATGAAAGTGAAAGAGGAGAGTGAAAAAGTTGGCTTAAAACCCAACACTCAGAAACCTAGGATCATGGCATCTGGTCCCATAACTTCATGGCAAATTGATGGGGAAACAATGGAAACAGTAGGAGACTTTATTTTGGGGGGCTCCAAAATCACTGTAGATGGTGACTGTAGCCATGAAATTAAAAGACTCTTGCTCCTTAGAAGAAAAGCTATGACTAACCTAGACAGCATTTTAAAAAGTAGAGACATTACTTTGCCAACAAAGGTCTGTCTAGTCAAAGTTACGGTTTTTTCCAGTAGCCATGTATGGATGTGAGTGAAGTGAAGTGAAAGTCTTTCAGTCATGTCTGACTCTTTGCGACCCCATGGACTATATAGTTCATAGAGTCCTCTAGGCCAGGATACTGGAGTGGGTAGACTTTCCCTTCTCCAGGGGATCTTCCCAACCCAGGGATTGAACCCAGGTCTCCCCCATTGCAGGCAGATTCTTTACCAGCTGAGCCACAAGGGTAAGAGTTGGACTATAAAGAAATCTGAACGCTGAAGAATTGATGCTTTTGAACTGTGGTGTTGGAGAAGACTCTTGAGAGTCCCTTGGACTGCAAGGTGATCCAACCAGTCCATCCTAAGGGAAATCAGTCCTGAATATTCATTGGAAGGACTGATGATGAAGCTAAAATTCCAACACTTTGGCCACCTGATGCCAAGAACTGACTCATTGGAACAGACCCTGATGCTGGGAAAGATTGAAGGCAGGAGGAAAAGGGGATGACAAAGGATGAGATGGTTGCATGGCATCACTGACTCGATAGACATGAATTTGAGCAAGCTCTCGGGGTTGGTGATTGACAGGGAAGCCTGGCATGCTGCAGTCCATGGGGTTGCAAAGAGTCAGACATGATTGTGCAACTGAACTGAACTGAAGTGAAAGTCTCAGTGAAGAATTAACTTTGGGGTAGGACTCACTACTCAACTATATATTTACCCTCTTAATATTTAACTGAATAAAGTCTATTTTCTCTACTCTTTTTTAAAATTATTTTTTCTTTTTCTTCTCAACTGAATTCACATCTTTCAGTCTTCCTCTTTTTTTTCCAAGATTTGTCCTGTTCACTCTAAATTTCTAGCTCTTCCTATCTTTATTTCTCTCCTCATCTTTTTTCTCTTTTTGGGTTCTTCTTACCTTTCTTTGTTCCCTTTGTTCTATCCCTGCCCCTCCAATTATCTCAATAGTAATTGCTAATCATAAAAGTTACCAAAAAGCAAAGATCTAGGTTTTGAAATCTGTCAACCATAAAAACAAGTCATATCCATTTCTAAAGCCCCATGGAACACAAGAAATTCTCTTAGGATCTCCAAGAGCACTTTTTTCTAAGTTGACTTGCTGGTAATTAAACACCAGCATTAAAGATAAATTAAGCTCATTTATTTTCATTATTTTACCATTGTAATTACTTATACAACAATAATATTTCCAATTGTTTTTATAGCACATGTATAATATTTGAGTTACATTTGGGAATAAAGAGTTGAGCTAAGATTGCTTCAGAGATGAACTATTCCATTTATAACATCGTTTCTAAGGGAAAATGTGCGTTGAGTTCTTAACAACTGATTATCAAATTAAATTCTGGGATACACCTGTTTGTTAACAAGGAACTGCTTATAATTAGGGAGGTAAATCTGTTGGGAAAAAATCAAATAGATGAGCCAAAATGCAGAAGCTGGTGTTGTGATAAGAGAACTAGTATGTATTTGAGTATTTTATGACTATTTCAAAGCACGTTGATACACATGCACTGCTCTCAGTGTCAAAACAACCTTGAGCACTAAGCAGGGTGGAGTTTTCTATTATTTAAAATTTGCAGATGAGAAAAGTGCTTTAAAGGGCCAAGTAACTTTCTCAAGGTCAGGTAATACCTGGCTAGATGGAACTAGGTCTTCTAACTCAAAGTCTTTTCCAGAATGGCTGTCTTTTATATTGGGATTTGATCTTGAATAGATTGAGGGGCTTCCCTGGTGACTCAGATGGTAAAGAATCTGCTTGCAATGCAGGAGACCTGGGTTCCATTCCTGGGTTGGGAAGATCCCCTGGAGAAAGGGAACGGCTACCCACCCCAGTATTCTTGCCTGGAGAATTCCATGGACAGAGGAGCCTAGTGGGCTACAGCCCATGAGATCACAAAGAGTTGGACATGACTGAGTAACTCACACTTCCCCTACACATTTAAGATTTTAATTTAAAACCAAAAGGTTCTGCTCATGCTGCTACTAAAGAAAATGCCTGTAAGCCACAGCACCAGATGAAGATGGCCAGCATGGTTTTCTAGAACGGGGGTTAGAAGTCAGATGGAGTATTACTCTCCAGCATTCACTATGTAGAAGAAAAACCTCTTTCCCTAATGTAATCGTAATTCTGAAATGGAACAAGTAAATACTGAACTCCTACTCTCAGCTAAACACTTTGTTCAATTTCATTTTGTTTAATTCTTCTGAAAACCTTATGAAGTACTCTTATTATCCCCATTTTACTATGAAGAAACAAAGGCTCAAAAAGGTGACGTAACTAGCCCATGGCTCACTATCTTGTGAAAAGCAATATGATGATTTGGTTAATTTCACAGCTTGTGCTGTTATTTACAACTCATACTGGCTAAACTGCTTTCCTCATCTTTGGGGATGCATTATTATACTCTGAAAAAATGAAAAAAAATGTTGTACAGGTTACTTTCCAACTCACCTGGATAGACAGAGCTATTGTGCTGTACAAACTTCAGGTGGTAGGATGAAGCATCATTGAATGTGAAGTCTATGTGAATTATGTCCCTCAGAGTTGGGCAGTGGGCATCAGTTGATCACAGAGGCCTCAGGGACATCCACTAAACCATGAAATTGTTATAAATATTGAATGATTTTGAATTGGGATTCTGCATAAACCTTAACATTTTAGTTGACTAATTTAGTATGTCTCAATTTTGATTCAATGCACAGAAATGAGAAGCATCTCTAGTTTAAAAAAATAGCCAACTCTTAGAGGATAAGAAGATATAATTTTGAATATTTACTTTATCCCTGTATTATCATTTGGAGATATGGTAATCATAGCAATATTTCTTTCTAGATGCAATTTTTTTTTCTCTTCATGAAACCCCAGAAAGAATTCTAACATGGCTCCTAATTCTTTTCTGTTTATGCCTTATGTTTTCTTAATCTAAACTATATAGGAATAGCCTTGGTTACATCATAAACAATCAATCCCCAAATATTTATGGCTCACTTCCAACTTTGGGGCAATATTCTGGGTAAAATTATGTTAGAGTGGGGATAAGAACATCCTCTTTTCCAGTCTGTTCTAGATTCTCAATATTTCATATCACATAAGACACAAGAATCTCCAATGAGGATCACTGTATCTGGAAGAGTGGGGAGTGATCTTCCATTAGCAAAGACAAGAGATGATTTGCAAGGATAAGATTTAAACTGGTTCCTGAAGAATGCATAGGATTTGAGTAAATAGAAAGCAAGAGATGTTTAGGGCAGAGCATGATCAAATTAGAGGTTCAAAGGAAGGAATTTGTAAGATGTGTTTCTAAAACCAGGAGAAGCCTGCTCTTCATTGTGAACAGGTGTTTTTATGGGAGATAAAAGTAGAAAGTTAATTTTGGGTCAAATTTCAGACTGCCTTACATCTTGAGTTACTGTAAGTAGTAGCAGCAACTCAAATCTTTTGAATGCTTATTATTCACTGGAAACTATTCTAAATACATGTTTCAGAGATTTGAACTTAACGATAAATATATGAATTAAATATGATAATTATCCCCATTTTACAGATTGGGCAATCAAATCTAAACAAAAATAATGGACGGTAGGTAACAAGCTAGAACTTAAGTAACATGGGGCAATGAAAAGATTTGAAACTAGAGTGTGACATAGTTAAAATTGTGCTATTGGAATATTCATCTCTTTGGGATTATCAGAATGAGTCAGATGAAGGAAACGCAGGGAGGCTACAAGGCAGGCAATCAGGAGCCATGAAGAATAAAGAATAAATGAGGGGCAAAGCTGTGCTTGAAGATGAGGGTGATAAAGAAGGGAAACTGGGAGAACTAATTTTTAAGAATTAGCTCTTAAAGAACTAATTAATTAATTTTTAAGAGAGGGTTGGTGGGGAGAAACTTTGAAGCAAAAGTACTAGTAATAGTGGTAATCGAGTTGGCATTAAATCTTGAAATAATAATGAAAGGCAGGAATCATACAAAGATTTCCAAATAATAGTAAATGCTATAACTTGGACACAGTCTTTGATACATTGTTTCAAAATGGCTGGAGCTCTTTTGTGACCAAATTGGACCACTTCTATGGTAATTGATCATGAATAATTGGCTGAAGCAGTCACTACCATTTTCTTTCACATGAAGTATGTGTGTACTTTTCACACTTCTGATTTCAAAATCTTTTTTGCCTACAGCATGCTCTTTGTAGAATTATGACATTGACTCCAGTGTTCATATCACACTCTATGCTTGCTGCGATGACTGCATTCACCAGGTTTTGTTATAATGTAAAATTTTTTAACTTGCCTGCATGTTCCCAAAACTATGTGCTCCTTAAGAACAGAAATTGTATCTCAATTATCTTTATGTCTCCAACAAAGAGCAGAGCAATAAATAGTAAGTGCACAATAAATATTTGTTTAATGATATTTCCATAGTATATAGGAGAAACTTTTTATAACACAAGTAAAATGGAATCCAAAGAAGTCTATCATGTAACTTACTAGCTAAATTGGACTCAAGTTCCTGTCTAGATAGTGTCCTTAAATAAATGGCCAAAAAGGAGATAAATGAGGAAATTTTATGATAGAGCCAGAAGTAGGGTGCTCTTCAAGCAGATCTTACAAAGGGTAACTAAAGTCCTCTAAGGATCCACCTGCATTTTGTTTAGTCCAACTGACTTATTTTTGTAACTTTTAGATAAAGGATTACTTTTGGTGTCTCCTGAGGTAAAATTAAGTTCTGAAGTACCATCTATATAGGACTTAAGGGACTATATGCATGTGTGTATGTGTGTAAATATGTAATACATGTAATTTACTTTGTAAAATACTTAGAACAGAGCGTGGCACAGACCAAGCTCTATATATACAATTCAAAGATGGGATAAAGCAGTGTAGCAAATTAGAATCCTAAAGACTTTGTGCATTGTTTGTTACTTAGGATGTTTTCTGCTGTAACAAACAAATCTCAACAAACATCAGTGACTTAATGAATATTTCTTTCTTGCACAAAAACAGTCCCATGTGAATGTTCCCAGCTGGTAGCTGGTCTTCCAGATGATCTTTCTAGAACAGAGGACTCCTTCATCTTACAATTTTGCTCTTCTCCAGGGCTTTTTGCACTTAGCTTATTGATGGGGAAAAATGAGAGTGAAGAAGACACAGTCATTTCTTTCCCCTAATCCTCAAAGTGACAAGTATCATTCCACTCAGATGCCATTAGTGAGAACTAACCACATGGACACGTCAATGGAAAGGGAGAATGGGAATTCTTTCTTTCTTCATTATTTTCTCTGTTTCCTGATTCCTAAGCCTCTCTACCTTAACTTCATGACTTGGGTGGAGAGACTGTATAGTTAGTCTTTTTCCTAAGACTGAAATCCTATTTAACTAAGAAGTCTAACTGACTTTTGGTGTTCAAAGTTTTGTTCAGACTTACCTGTCTTACTAAAATAAATATCATTTTCAACTAAGTAAAGCTCTTGACCCTATTTTCTTTAATTTCTACCTCACAGTGAGCTGATTCTTGGCTGAAGTCATCTCATTCTTTTTTTTTTTTTTTTTCATCTCATTCTTATAGTATCTTGCTAACAGAAGCACATAGTAGCCCATAACACTCTGACATTTTCCGACATCTTCCTTTAAAAGCTATAGTCTCAGGAAGCACATATTCTGTCTTCCAAATGGTCACAGTTTTACCAAATATTTGACATAGTATAAGGTGAGTTTCCAACTGCCCAGCCTGCTATGTCTATTTTCTTCATCCTCCTTACTGTGTGTGTGCTAAGCTGCTTCAGTCATGTTTGACTCTTTGCGACCCCATGGACTGTAGCCCATCAGGCTCCTCCATCCATGGAATTCTCCAGGCAAGAATACTGAAGTGGGTTGCCATGATCTCCTTCAGGGGAGCTTCCTGACCCAGGGATTGAACCACATCTCTTATGTCTACCTGCACTGGCAGGCAAGTTCTTTACCACTATCGCCACCTGGGAAGCCCCTCATTCCCCTCACTTGACTTCTAAGTCAGTGCCATACATTTCATATTTGTTCTTACAGCAGAACCCTGTTCCTGGTAGCAATTTCTGTTTTAATTTCTGTCTTAAATGTCAGTTGTTATAATAAAAGATCTCTAAATTTAAAAAAATCTCCAAGATTTCAGTAACTCAAAGGTTTATTTCTTGCTGATCAGATATTCCACTTTTTCCACTCAGGAATAATACTCCAGCAGAATGGATCTATTTTTTGCCCATGCATCTTCAGGTTCATAGAAATACTTCCTTGGCTTGAAATTACTCACACCTTCCTTCCAGCTAAATTATTAATGTATTCTATAGAATGGCAGTTCTTGTCACCCAGTAGCCCATGGAAGACTTAGATATGTGGACCCAGATTTGACAGATTGGGTGAATTGGCAACTGTCAGTCTCTGGTATGTCTTAACATTTTAAAATCCAAGCTCTTTAAAGAAAAAACATAAAAGTTTTACACTCTCCCATTTCCTTTCTCCACTACAACCAATATTTTGGAAGTGAGAGGTGGGTCAGTTATTATGCATTCTATATTTTTCTGAGCACAGAGTGAAATCTGGACAGAAGAAAGCATAGTACTGGAGTGAGGAAGGGGAAGATATAGATAAGAGCATGCCTTACTTGTCTGACTCCCTAACAAGACTCTAAGCTGCTTTCTGACAGGGGTTTTATCTATAAAATTCCTATGCCAGACATGATGATTTACCCAGAGTATGTGTCAATTCATTTTCCTTGATGTGTGGTGAGATGCATAGGTTCTGAAGTCTGATTGTCATTGTTTCAATGCCTCCTCTGCCAGCTGCTATGAATCTTGGGCAAGCTACTTATTCTTTCTGTGTCTCAGACCCACCATCTAGAATATTGGGAAAATAGAAATACAGGAGACTGAAGAGATGTGGGCTCAATGCCTGGGTCAGGAAGATCCCCTGGAGAAGGAAATGGCAACTTGCTCCAGTATTCTTACCTGGAAAATTCCATGGACAGAGGAGCCTGGTGGGCTACAGTTCATGGGGTGGCAAAGAGTCAGATATGACTGATCATGCATACACATGACATGACGTGTCATGACAGAAATGCTTATGTCAAAGGCCTTTTTTGAGACTTAACTGAGATATTAAATGTAAAGGGCTTAGAATAATACATGGGCCCAGGGTAAGCTTTCAATAAATATTAATCACAATTTTGAGATATAGCACAGCATGGTGTTTGAGAGTGGGGCTCTGAAGCCAGGCTATCTGAGTTCTAATCTTTGTTCTACTCATTCTTTCTAGTTTTTCTAAGGTGACCTTAATTTCTTTACACTGTTTTTATATGACATACATTCAACAAATACTAATATTATATTGAACAGCTAAATGAACAATTTAATAGGTAAAATTAGTCCAAGGTAAGTAGTTAAAACAATGGTAATTCTGACATCTGATTTTGGTTTGTGGCCTTGTTTTTCACATTAATACTGACAAGAAAACCTTCCTCAGATGTGCCTGGTTTATAAACCAGAGGACAAGCTTTTTGCCTTGTCTTTCTTTTCCATTGCCCGCCCTCAAAATATGCAATTCAAATGATGAGAAATCAAAATATCAAAAGGAACATATTCAATACACTTCAAAATAGCAAGCATTTCCCTAATTAGTCTGTTCTTACAAACTGAAGGATTTGGGAAACAGGATGAATTGACAACATTTTATAGGGAAGAAAGAATTAGATTTAAGAAATTTACTGTTTATCCAGGAAACATTTAAAAAAAAAAAGTAAAATAATATCCTAGGAAACTACATGGCAGTTTCTAATAGGAAAGATTTTTAGTCACTTATCACTGTTTGCAGTAGTGTTTCATAGTTTCTGACAGTAGAATGCTTGCTTAAGGAAAAAAAAAGATACCACCACCCACATTTTGTCTGGAGTTAATATGTATTTTTCCACTTGTCACAGTGTGGGAGGCTCTCTGTTTATGTAATTACAGCTTTCAAAAATCGCTTAAATAGACATGAGTAAAGAAGTGAAACTGCATGTGGAATATTCGGATGACACTGAATCTGTTGGGTCTATGGGATTTTCTTAGAAAAACTGAGATGTTTTTTCAGCTCTCACTTGGCTAGAACTGTGCTTTATTGGAGATTCAGAAACAGATTTTCCACAGTTGCTGACAATCCTGACAATGGTCCTGATGAGTTATCCATATAAACATGCTCCCCAAAACAGCTGAACCCACCTCTGTCAGGGACACTTGGAAAAAGCCATGAATTCTGTCTTCCCATAGAGCCTGGGGTGTGGCATAGCCAAGGAGATCAGGAGGAGGGAGGCAAACCCTGACCAAACTTGCTACAGTTTTCTTCTTTTTCTCATGGGCTCATCTTTGTATCATATTAAGTACAGAAGAATTAGACATGAGTGTGAGTGCAGAATGAACAGGAAGTTGAGATGAGATTGGGCTTGTGTTTTTGAGGGGCAAATGGTCACCTTCACTCATCTTTATTCATTTTTTTGAACAGGTAAAAACAATGATGCATATCTTTCTCAAATTTCCTTGTGTCTTTTTCATGGTTCATATTTTTTTTTAATTTTTTTTTTAAAATTTCTAAACAGCTTTACTGAGGTCAATTAATATACACTAAACTTCATATTTTATAAGTATACAATTTGATAAGTTCTGACATATGTATAAAATCAAGAAATAAAAATATCATGTCCAAACATTTTTGTGCTCTCTTTAAATCCTCTTTCCTGCCCCTCCTTGTCTTTCTGCCTCACCTCTCCCTATCACCACCTCCTCATCCTCTGGTAAGCCACTGCTCTGCTCTCTGTCTTAGTAGACGGGTTTGCATTTTCTAGAATTTTATAGAAATGGAATCACACAGAATGTATTATTTTTTGTAGCAATTCTTTCACTCAGAAAAATTATCTTGAAATTCATCCATCTTCTTGTGAGGTTTATTTCTTTCCTTTCGCTGAGTAGTATTCCAAATCGTGTAGGATATATCACAATGTGTTTATCCATTCATCTGTTGATAGACATTTGGATTGTTTCCAAATGTTAGCTATTACAAATAAAGCTGCTATGACATTTGTGTACAAGTCTTTGTATGGATATGTGCTTTTGATTTCTTTTGGATGAAAAACTAAGAATGGAATGACTGAAACACATGGTAAGTATATTTTTAAATTTTAGAGAAACTACTAAACTATTTTTCAAAGTAGTTATACCATTTTAGATTCACACTAGCAGCACTGAGAATTCTGGCTCCTTCATATCACCAAACACTTGGTATGGTCAGATGTTTCAACTTTAGCCATTCTAAGAATTGCAATTTTAATTGATATTTCCCTAATGACTGGTAATGTTGAGCCGCTCTTCACGTGCTTATTTGCCAACCATATATCTGTTCAAATTTTTTTTACCCATTTTTCATTGAGTTGTTTGTTTTCTTAATATCAATGTACATTTTCTATTTTAAAATAAATTATTCTATTAAGAAGGTTAACTATCCTGGCTCCCAGGTTGGGTGGGACTGCAGGCTATGTTCAGCAATTGGGTAGGGCCATATGCTCAGCTCTGCTGCTAGGTGGGATTGTAGGCTGGCACCATGGCAGGGCAGAGCAATAGACTGGGCTCTGAGGATGCTCAGTGTCACTGTTTGGGCTCCCCTGTCATGCTACTAGTGGTTATGCTGAGTATGGCCAGGGCTGCTGGCTTAACTCCCTGCCAAAGTGGGCTGTAGGATGCAGCTTCAGGTATCTGTGGCCAGGCTTCCCATAGGGGTGGGGCTTGGGACTGTGCTGAGCATTTGGGCAGGACTGGGTGGGGCTGCTGAATGGGTTCCATATCCGCTATGACAAGTTGACTGGGAATCTGAGTCAACCTAGTTCCCTGGCCAGAGGGGGCCATTGGCTCTGCAGATGGGCAGAACTTCTGGCTGGAATGTCTGGTCAGGTGCTGCAGTGAGCAGGGACATTACCCACAAGACCTGAGTGCTGTTTACTGTAAGCCCACCACCGTCTTCTCCATCTGTATCTGATCCGCAGTAGTCAAGCTCCATATATCCCTCCAGTGATCCCCATGATACGAGATTGGAATGAGCCTTCCAGGAAGTATCACACAACTTTGGCCAAGCTGGATATCTATCTTGGGCTCTCCTTTATCCACTGGAGAAACTGTAGGCCCAGGAGGACCTCCCAAAACAGAGCTGTGCAGGCCTGGGGGAAGGCCTGAGGTCAATGTAAAAGTACTCCTCTTAGCTTTCCATTGTGGTCCTTCTCAGTCCATGTTGTCTTGGAGGGTGTTCCAGCATCATCCCAGGTTCTGGGAGTTTCATCTGCTAACTCCTAAGTTTAGTATGCTCTTCTTGTGCTAATAACTTAAAGCTGATCCTGAGCTGACTATTTGAGACCTCACTATTTTTCTAATATTTTTCTAATATTTAGTTCTATAAATTTTCTTCTACTGTCAGTCAGTCACTTCAGTCACTCAGTCATGTCCAACTCTTTGCGACCCTACACACCGCAGCACGCCAGGCCTCCCTGTCCATCACCAACTCCCAGAGTTTACCCAAACTCATGTCCATTGAGTCGCTGATGCCATCCAACGTCCCCTTCTTCTCCCACCCTCAATCATTCCCAGCGTCAGGGTCTTTTCAAAAGAGTCAGCTCTTCGCATCAGGTGGCCAAAGTATTGGAGTTTCAGCTTCAACATCAGTCCTTCCAATAAACACCCAGGACTGATCTCCTTTAGGATGGACTGGTTGGATCTCCTTGCAGTCCAAGAGACTCTCAAGAGTCTTCTCCAACACCACAGTTCAAAAGCATCAATTCTTCTGTGCTCAGCTTTCTTTACAGTCCAACTCTCACATCCATACATGACCACTGGAAAAACCATAGCCTTGACTAGACGGACCTTTGTTGACAAAGTAATATTTTTTAATATGCTGTCTAGGTTGTTCATAACTTTCCTTCCAAGGAGTAAGTATCTTTTAATTTCATGGCTGCAATCACCATCTTCAGTGATTTTGGAGCATCTTCTGCTGTAGTTTACTGCTAAGTAGTATCCTACAAATTTTGATATGCTTTTTTATATTCATTAGTTCACAATTACTTTCTAATTTCTCTTTTAAGCTTTTCTTTAACTCATACAATATTTGGAAGAGTATTATTCATTTTCCAAATACTTAAGACTTTTCCAGAAATCTTTCTGTTGTTAATTTCTAAATTAATTTTAAGGTCAGGAAACATACTTTGAATATTTTCAAATTTATTGAGATTTGTATTCTATTTTAGAATATGGCCCATCTTGGTTGATGTTTAATGTGCAAACTTAAAAAGAATGGGCAGCTTGACTGTGATTGTTCCTTGTGAAGAATTCTAGTTTGTAAGTAGAAGGATAGCTTCACATCATTATTATTCCATCAAATACTGAAGATTAACCTCCAAACACTGCAGTGTCTAGTCCATAGTAGCAAAGACTTTAGCCCAAGCACTGGGCTTGTTCCTACAGAGTCATAAATGGCTATGATCCCACTCAGACTCTCAAGCTATTCAGTCTTAGAAATATTGCTCAGTCTATCAGACAGTGTTAGACAGCAATCTCTGGATTAACAAGTACGTATAAAGATCCCTGAGTAATCTGTTTGGCACAGAGAATATTCCTATTATTGAATGCATATCTTTGAATTTACTATCAGAGGAAAATCTGATGGTCTATAGGTGAGGGAGGAATACATTTATCAAGTTCTTGGAAAGATATATATAGTTGTTTGGGGAGATTTGTATCCTCAAGTGCTCAAATAAAATTTTCATTTTATTTTACTTGTTGAAGAAGTTTTTCTAATTCCTCCATTGAAAAGCATAGAGACCTAACATCTAAGATTTACTGTTGTTGTTTTGAGAAGAAAAATAATGTAGAAGAAATGGCTTCCGAATTAAGCCTTTCTGGATTCAAATCTTATCTTTCCCACTCAAGATGACTTATGCCATAGAAGATTAACATGCAGATGGAAAGAATTAATACATGTAAACACTTAAAACAGTGCCTCAATAAGCATTAGTTGTTATTACTGCTGGAAAATTTTTAAAATGTGATGAATCCAAGGTAAGTAAATCTAATCTTGGCAAAGTAATTCAAAATCATTTTAATTCTAGTATTCATCTGTACAGTTTTTTTCCTTCATTTTAAAGGAAAAAATATATTGCTTCAACAAAAATGGGAGAAGCTTTCTGTGTCTGCCGGGATCCAGTTCTGCACTCCGAGCTGTCATGTAAAGGCAGTGTGGCTTAGACATTCATACAACGTGTACTCATATTCTTTTGCAAGCCTGCCAAAATCATTTAGAGATAACAAATCAGGGCTGAGCAGCAGCTTTCTATACACAATTAGATGTCAAATTATTACCAATTAAACTCTGTACAGTTATGGTCCAAATTAAAAGAGTTTATTGCTCAAATTAAGGTTTTTGTGGATAAAGAATATTCAGCACTTCCTTATAATAGAATGAGCTCTAAATATGCTCACAATATTGACCTTATGAATATTTGTTCTTTTTTTGATTGTTGTTTCTAAGGATTCCCATCTATATAACCAGAAATCAGAATCAAATGGTCATATTAAGTATATAGGAAGAAGAAGATTGAATGAATTGAGGAATTAAGGTTTTTGTTTTGTTTTTTTACATCCAGTAGTACAGGATGAAAATGAACTCCAACTAATTTGGACTTCCTTTCAATTGTATTGATTCTCCTATGAGAAGAAAATGAGAATTATGTTTGACTTCTGAAATGTGTATTTTTTTAACATTATAGAAAGCCTCAGTACTATTTGTCAATATTAATTTTAAAGTGCCCTGTTTCCTTTGTATTGTGTACAGTGCCAATTCTAAAATTAAACTAGATGTCGCATCAATTGTTTATGTCCTCATTAGTAGGAATCATGTTTTATATTACACCATGGGAATTAATTCCAAAAATAATTTCTTGGCTGGTAATTGATTTAATAGAGTTAATGTGAAGTTTATTTTTCTGTAAATTCACTAGGAAGTGGTAGAAACAATGATTTGGGGATTTTAACAGATGGTAAACAGGCTAACAACATTGCTTTTTATCTTGAAGATCTCTGTCCAGCAATATATTTTGTTGATCAGTTGAGACTATTGAAGTGGAAGACAAAGCAAACATACAAAGATGAATTGAGCTGATGTAAGAAGAATGTGATTCTGTAATGCGTGCGTGCATGTTAAGTCGCATCAGTCATGTCTGACTCTTTGCAACCCCATGGACTGTAGCCCGCCAGGCTCCTTTGTCCATGGGATTCTCTAGGCAAGAATACTGGAGTAGGTTGCTATTCCCTCCTCCACGGGATCTTCCCAACTCAGGGATCAAACCAGCCTTTCTTATGTCTCCTGCATTGACAAGTGGGTTCTTTACCACCAGCACCACCTGGGAAGGTCATGGTTCTCTAATACTTGAAGTTTTTTCTAGTCTATGAACTTCTTAGTTCGATAATGTCATTTCTTATTGGTTTATATTTTTCTGATTTTGACTCTACTATCAATTACCTACTGCTTATTATATTAATATTTATATCTGGGGTTTTGAGATTAATAATCAGTAAACCTCACTGAAATCTGGTTTTGTGTCCTGATGCATTTGATATTTTTTACTCTTTCAACAGACCATCACTTTGCTTTCATAAGAGAAATGGAACTTTAGACAATAGTAGAATGGCACCTGCTAAGAAGTACTTTTTTATACAAACAAGGCAGAAATGCCACTAGCTTGTTGTGGTGACAGGGCATGTTAACTTCTCACTGTGTCTTTCTGCTTAGGAATTCAACACAGACTTGTCAGTAATAATTTCCAGAATAATTTTTAAAAATCTGTGATTCCCTCTCTTGTTAGTTTTAATAAAGAGTCACTACTGTCTAAGCTTGTGTGGAAAATTGTTACCTACCAGCAGGATACAAGACAAACACATACAATATTTACAGCTGTAGAAAGTATGTCCCTAATGATGGCAATTAAGAGGTAAAAATTGCTTTTTAAAAAATACAGTCATTTGTAAATTTTCTTTTGAAGATATAATTTGAGTTCTAGAAAGCTGACAATTGAAACCATTAGTGAAAAACTAATTTTATAGTCTAACCTAAAAGCAAGTTTGCTCTGATGAGTGGTCAAATGGTGAACTAGACGGAAAAAGACTCCATAATACTTGAATCAACCCAATGCATGTATCTATTCACTGATAGAATTTGTGTGAACAATCATCTTTTATTATAAAATATAAATATATCACTATTGAGAAACAAAATAAGAACAGTAAAATTCTCCCTGTGTGCTGAAATGAGAGTGAAATCATTGTCTTATTTCAAACAAGTGTTTATGTTCCTCTGGTTAACTATAATGATTTACATTTTTAGTTAGACAATTTAGATCTGTTCTTAGGTTTGTAAGATTTATGTCATTATGACTATTGAACCTAACATATTGTGCTGGTATTGGGGCAAGTTCAACATCTATGTAATCAACTTATTGTACTTCACTTCACTGTGTATATAGGAAATACAATTCAACTTGCAATGCAATAAATATAATAAATATATAATATATTAAGTCATTTTATAGTGGTATCTAAGTAGAAATATAAAGCAGAACTCTGAGACTAGAATGAATGAATAAATGGCCTGAAAACTTGGTGGATGAATACATGAATGAGTGAGTGAATGAATGAGTAGGATACATTGACTTTATTGGATCAGACCCACTTTTAAAAATGTCGTGGAAGTATAAGCTCCCCTGAAGTGCATCTCTGATACGAACATTGGCTGCTCTGTAGAGAGGTTGTGCTCCTAGTGGATTGATTTGTTCTGTAAGGTGCCTACAATTCGAGTGGGATAATAAGTCAGGTGCCACCCACCATAACAGAACTTGTAAGGAGGAAAGTTCAATAATAAATGATTCTGTGTCAAATATGGCTAACAATGTATGAAGAATTTGAGATAGCCCCTAGTGTAAGGAGACCAGGAGAAGGAGAGCAGGGTCTGCTGTCGTGAAGTCGTGTTTTACAGCTTGATGCTTTCCTACTGCCATGCAGCTTAGCAGGAGAGACACCAATTATTGTCAAAATGTTACTCAATTATTCTTTTTAACCATAAGCTTGGAGAGAAATCATCTCAATGTCAATGTTACTTTTTTGGGAGAGATGGATGGGGAGAAATAATTCAGGTTTGAAAATAGTCATCTAAATTTACAGCTGTATATGGTCAAACAACTATTGATGCTTGAGAGTTTCCAATTGCTGGTAATAGACTGGAAAAAAAGATAATGTGTTTGATCGATCAGCATGAACAAATTTCATTTAGGGGATCAATAACAGTTTATACTTGACAGAGCTGAGGGACCACATTTATTTTTTCCCTTTGATTGAATAAATGTTTTCAATGGGACTGCAAATGTAAAGCAATCCTAACTGTTTCTTAACTTGAGGCACAGCTTTGGCTGTGGTGTTATTGCAAGCTATGTGTATTTAAAACTAATATACAGAAAAGTGGATAGCCAGGGGCTGGAGCAGTTGAACGAAACTAATGCACGGTTTATTAAAACAACACATGGCAAGAGAAAGGTTTCATTTCCTTGGTGTCAAGCAATGGGAAAAATAGGAGAGAGACATCACATTTCATGGTGCTAAGCTTTTCTTGTGTTTATTTTCTTTGTCTCCCCCTCTTTTGATTAAGATTAAACCCTTCATTGAATGAAATAAATTATAAGAAATATTAAGTAGCAAAAAAGAATCAAATACCTGTGACCAATAACCTCAGGGTGAATCTTCTCAAAGCACTCACAACCCTGCCTGCTTTAGCAACCTGTATACACATCTGGCCGGCACTTTTTCCCTAGAGCCATCTTCCTATCAAATATAACGCTTAGCTCAGTAAAGTTTTGTTGAGTGAATACATGGTTGAATCAATGTCTAGTGATGATGCATGCTAAGTCGCCTCAGTTGAGTCCAACTCTTTGTGACACTACGGACCGTAGCCTACCAGGATCCTGTGTCCATGTCCATGGGGTTCTCCAGGCAAGATACTGGAGTGGGTTACCATGCCTTCCTCCAGGGGATCTTCCCGACCCAGAGATGGAACCCGCATCTCTTCCTACTCCTGTAATGCAGGTGGATTCTTTACCACCCCTGCCAAATAACCTTATCCCTGATCCATTCATTTGTCTCAGTAGGTAGGCCTGAGTTTTGGGATATCTGCACGCTGTGCGGAATGGAAACTCTCCTCACTTTCTGGATGCAAAGGTCATGTGCAACTCACCAAATGGTATTACTACAGGTGGCAGGTTTCCCACTGGTTGTCTAAAAAAATGAAAGTGAAAGTGAAAGATCCATGGACTATATAGTCCATGGAATTCTCCAGGCCAGAATACTGGAGTGGGTAGCTTTTCCCTTCTCCAGGGGATCTTCCCAACCCAGGGACCGTACCCAGGTCTCCCATATGGCAGGCAGATTCTTTACCAGCTGAATCATAAGGGAAGCCAATGATGGGTAGGTATTTGGGTAGTTCTGGTTGTGAAAAGATGAAACTGGCATTTTAAGCAGAGAAATTTCCTGATCACTTTCTTTTTCTTTCACATCAGAGAGAAATAGTGCTTCTTTGAGTTGGGAGCCATTTTTATTAGCCTTCAGGATCCCTTCCTCTGAAGGACTGTCATGTCTACCACCCTGTGTTTTCCTCCCTGGGATTAGAAAACAGAGATTCTAGACACACAGCTCTTCCTTTGTCTTGCACGCGTCCTAAGTCACTGCAGTCATGTCGGACTCTTCTACGACACTATGGACTTTAACCCGCCAGGCTCCTTTGTCCCCCCTATTCTCCAGGCAGGAATACTGGAGTGCGTTGCCATATCCTCCTCCAGATCTTCCCGACCCAGGGATTGAACTCACTTCTCTTAAATCTCCTGCCTTAACGGGCGGGTTCTTTACCACTAGCGCCACTTGAGAAGCCCTTTCTCAGCCTTAATTATAATAGAAAGAGCCCTCTACAGAGGTCTTGGGTCAATCTCCACGACAGTCTAAGCCACTCTATTGATGTTTCCTTTCACAGAGATATGGAGGCACCACTATCAGGAACAGGACAGTCAAGCTATTTTACGTAAATACCTTCAATTCAGGTGGCGCTTAGAAAAAGAGGGGGTAAAGTTTCCCCAGCAAAGAGTTTCCTTTCTCTGAACAATGTATACAAATTCCTCCCCCAAGAGTCTGGAGTTGCATCGCCCTGTAATTAAGTTTGCGATGATACAGATGACAAGCGTGCCTTGAAAAGTGGGGGAGATGCCAATAGTACATACAGCGCCTGCTTCCAGCTGCCTCCGCCAGCTCCACGTTCCCCAGCATGTGCCTCCGAGTGAGAGCTGAGCTGGTGAGAAGCTGCTCCTGAGGAGGAGCGCTGTGCCAGGTCTATTTTAGGCACTGGGGCTTTGAATTGTTTAAAATGCATATTGTTTGCGTACAGCTCACAAAGGGAAATGCCAGCTCCCAATGCCCCCGGGGCAGCTTGTATGTCAAATGATTAAGTCTTCAAGTTCTACAGCCGAGGGGTCATTATCAATGTACTTCCAGGTCATGGTGGATGCAGCAGAGTTTGAGGCAATGGTTGACCTTTGGATGGCTCTTCAGGGGGACGTGGCTTCTTAAGGCATAAATAATCATTTTTAATTTGTTTGTCTGAGTTCTGTTTGTTTATGAATGCAAATATATTACAACATATGTGACTTAACTCTTCTTGGGAAGAGAAAAGCAGTTTCCATAGTATTTCTCTCTTTCTAAACAAAACACTTAATGGAGGAAAGAAGACGGCAGAATAAATAATAGAGATTAGTCAGTTATACTCTGTTACTTGGCAGTTTGAGATGATCATTTTAAAATTGTGCTTTAAAGTGATCGTGTTACAGAACTCCCTCAGTATTACAAAAAACAGTCTTTGTTCCTCTCCTCACATATTAGCTAAAATTTAAAATAGCTTGAAGATGCCTTAAAAACCTTCTAACTATTTATATACTTTTGCCTTTTAATCAGTTTTTTGTTTTGTTTTTGTTTTGGAGGGACTAAGTGTTCATACTAGGCTTATCTGGGACTGAATTAACTTCTTATGTCTTTGTGATCTCTTCACTTCTGTGGAGGTATAAAAGTTGAATATGAAGTAAAATAATAAATCCCAGAACAATAAGCAATACTCATGATTTCAACAAACTTCCTTTTACTACTTCAACTAATGTCTACTATTCTTAAGACCCTGAAAGTTTAAAAAAGATAAGACCTGAGACTTATGCCTAAATGAGGGAAATAAAGCAGAGAGGATCTTGGAAATACAGTGGTGAGCAGTAATTAATTACATTATCCTAATTTAGTTATTAAAAGCAATATATTTAATGGAGCATGAGTGACATGTTCCTGTTGTAGTGAAAATTCACATTGGCTTTACAGATAGTAGAAGGTCTCTGAAGCGTGTGTGATGAAACACAAATTATATCAAGATAACTATTGTAACACGGAAGTGACATAAGCTATTTTAAGAATAACAGTTACAAGTTTGTAATGGCACAATACGACAGAAATTTATATTTTGGTCTTATAAAAGACAAAACAGTGTTCTGAATTGGTGGCTGCCTTTCTTCTAAGTGGTGATTCAAGGAGCCAGACCCTTTTCATCTTTGGTTTTGCCTTCTTGATGCACGGCACCCAAACACAGCCAAGACACTCTGACCCACCCCCAGGCTGGCAGAAAGAGCATGAAGGACTTTGTGTGGGAGGCTTTTGTGGGTCAGTCACTTCCACTCAAAAGTTACTCACTGGAGCTAAGTTTAGTGGCCACACCCTACTACATGCAAGAGAGGAAAAGACAGTCTAGCTACGTTCTGAGGAGGAAGAAGAAATAAGTTTGGTAAAGAGCTAGCCAGCATCTGGCCCAGCTCTGACATGGTAAAATGACATCACATCACTATTAGTTCCAGTGATAATAAACTCCACGGTGGATGTGACACTTTATATCACAATCTCCAGAAGAAAGCCGTTTACTTCTTTCAAAGTAAAAGATTTTAAATAACTGCACTTTGCACTGTCTGAAGTGATGTATTTACTTTTGGAAGAAGATATGGCAAGGGTCCCAAGCCCTCTTGGAGAATTGCTGCAGCCATGGAGAGAGGTGATGGAAGCAGAAGTCAGCTCGGCTGTAAACCTTATGTTGGGTCTCTGGCTTCCAGACAGCCCTGGTTTCTATCCAGACCCACTGAATGGTCATGCTTGGAAGCAAGCAATCCCATCTAACACGTTCCCATTGGCTTGGCTCTTGCGACACCAGCTAGTTAGGCGGTAGGTGGTAAACATGTTCTAAAAATTCTATTTTTTAGTAGCTGACTTCATTTTCTTTTGATCTTTCAACAAAACTTCATAGAACTAGTTGTACATATCATAAATGACAGTGACATGGGTTCATTTACAATGGCACATTTAGCTGAATCATTAATACTTAGATCTTTTAATATAATTTACTTATTTAAGTAATTTACACTGATTTTAAATATGTGCTGATTTCCAGGAGTCATTATTGCTGTTCTTAAGCCTGTGACATTTGCAACTTCACATCTCTCTACTGCGCCATCTTGTCCTTTTTTTCTCCTTTTCTTTCTCTTTCTCATGTTCCTTAACCTCTGCCCCATAGACTAATAAATTAAGTTTCTACTTTGTGGAGGTGCTGTCTGTTCCTGAGTTGTAATGAATGCCTCCTCATTAATCAGAGAGCAGAGATCTCGATGGAGATGTCCCTTTTTCTCCAGTGAACCTGATGTCACAATGCTATGTCAGGGACTTGTACTGGGTCTTTGGTCTCTATTTTTTTGTGTATAACATCCAGACAAAATCCACAAAAGGATGCAAAGATTATATAAACAATTATCAAAGTGGTATCATTGACAGTATAGGTCCTGTGCTGATTTGAAAAATTCAAAAAAGGTTAAACTTTTCTTTAGAGCAATGGCATAATTTAATAATTATCCCTTTAATAATTACTATTTAGATATGTATTTCACCTATTATAGAATTATGAAATTTCTATGAGAAGCTGAGAAAAACCATTTGTATTTATTATAATAAGATCAATTTAGTGAATAACCTGCTAAATTCATCTTCTTCCAGACCTCAGGACAAATAAGTATCAAGAATTCAAGTTGATTCCTTGATTCCAAAAGAAATAGTACAAAATGAATGAAATTTAAAAAATTGCTTCTTTAGTCATTTGGCCCAGGTACTATTGAAATAAAATTATTTTTACTTGAAATTAAGAACTTTTTATGTGGGTGAAATATGGATTTCAGACCATGTGGATGTTCTGTGTACATTAATTCACTTTTTCAAAATCCTGGATTGGCTGGTCCAGTGGCTGGTGTCTAGAGTGACTTCAGATTGCAAGAGAATGATTGGGTCTAGTGTTTCCATGAAGGAATTTCTTCTTGGTATTTCTTAGGAGAATTAATGTTTTTATGAATCCCTAATACAGAAATCGAGAAAATGTATTATTTCTATAGGAATTAAAGCTAAACAATCCACATAGAAACATTATTGGAACAACTTCACGGCAGAGGCAGGAGTAAGAAATGTTAACATTTGGAGTCTGAGAATAAAGCTGATGCTTCTTGGAACAGAGGAAGGGTTGGGGAAATAGAAGTGGTCAAGATACTAACGAGTCAGGATTGTTTAGTTCCAGAATAGCTGAAGTGAAGTGAAAGTTGCTCAGTTGTGTCCGACTCTTTGCGACCCCATGGACTATACAGTCCACTAGAATAGTTGCCAGGTTGTAAACTGTGTTTGTGGTCCTGTCTTTAGCTAGTGGTTCATCATCCTTGTAAATAAAATAAATACTACCAAGTTTATACATGTGGTATACATTATATAAATCCTGTCAGTGATGCTCCAAGAATAAACAAGTTTTGGAAGCAATAAAAATACTTAAATTGGTAATTTCGACATTTGATTCCGTGTAGTGCCTTTAATTTTGCTGTGTGATCAAATGTTATTTTGTTCAAATACCACCCAATAATATTCACTGGCATTTTCCAGTGTTTGAATGTACTCCATAGGTTACCATTCTTTGTAAATAATACTAAACTTAATTACTTTTATTTATTAAGTAATTTATGACACCTATAATATCAACTATAGAATATGAAAAGTTTTGAAGGTATCTTAAGGAACAGAGAAAATCAGTTCATTGTCAGACATGTTTTAAATCAAAATAAAACATTCATTTAATACTATATCTCTTTTTAACAGAGAAGTTCTGAGACTTTAACCCTGTCACATCAAATGAGTCATGTTAATACGATGGTCACTCATTACCATTATATAAGACAGTGTTATGAAAAATACAGTAATAACATATTTTTTAAAAATTCCTGAGAATTTGCAGAAATTCCAGATTTTCACTCCCAAGTCCAAGAGATTTGTGTCTATTGTGAATTTGGAAATCCTATTCTGCTCCCACAGTAAGTTGAAGTAAAGGAATACTTTTAAACTCAACAACTACAGTGAGCAACTGAACTTCTAGGGTACAGTTTGAGTAAATTCAATGTTAACAGCTCCACTCAACACAAAGCAATGCTTTTAACTCTAGTGATACTGATATGGGTGAATTCAGGTACTATCCTCTGAACTGTTAGGGTAAAATAAAAATCTAGCTGATAGGTTTAAGATTAAATTGCCAAGGCATTTGTCGAAAACATTAAACATAGTAGGACAGATTTTAATCCCCTGTAGTAATTTAATACTAGTCAAAGCAGGTTGTTTTCTAAGACTGACGTGATTTATCATGAAGTATACTCCTCAACCCTGAAGAGGTCCAAGTTATACCACATACTTGTCTCGTGAGCACTGGAACTCTTCATGTTATTGATATATTTAGCAAACATTCCTCTGCAGGCCCTGTTCTTCTGGATGGAGTGACATTATTTGACTGGATACAAGGCAACTTTATAAGCCTGCAACTTTATAAGCCTGCATTTAGTATCTGAAGAGTTATTTTAAGACTAAATGCCCTGGAAAATAACACACAGCTTTCAGGTAGCTGCATGGACAATCAATGGACATTCAATTCTCCACCTCGGTTGTGTTTTGCTTGATTACATGATCAACAAATCATTAGGCTTCAATGGGAAACTATGAGCAGACCAAGAGAAAAATCATCTTTCTAGGTAATCTTTTCAGATAGTATAGTTCTACCATTTTGTGAAATAGGATAGAGATAAAATCAAGGCCTTTTTCCGTGTTGTGATAGATGGGCTAGACAGAAATGATGGGATCCAAGCTCAAGCCTTGTTTCTGTGTGCTACTGGGTAAGTCAGTTGTTCTCTTGTTAAATAAATACAGTAATAACATGATTTTTGAGAATTTGAAGAAATTTCAGATTTTTGATCCCAGAGATTCGTGTCTATTTGGAATTTGGCAATCCTATTCTCCCTTGCTAACTTTGAAGTTCTTGTTCATAAAAAAGAGACTGAACTGGATGTATTTTTATCTACTACAGCAATAAAGAAGCTTGATTTTCACTGCCACTGCCTTGGTCTATGCCCTTATTCACTCCAACTTATTTCTCTTATTTGATTATTCTAGTCTCACATTTCTCTATCTCATCTTCCATGTTACTGTTATATGTCTCTCTAAATACAAATATGGTTATTTCACTATTCTGTTTGCAACTCCTCAATGGTTTCCAACTTTCTATAAAAGAAGGGAGAATTATTTTGGGTGGCATTTAAAATTCTTTATGACTTGGTTCTGTTTCTATCTCCAGCCTCATTGCTCTTTATTCCTCATAATACATCCATCATTATATCTTACCCTTCTACATAAAAAAATGAAAGTACATGAAATTTATTTTGTTCTCAACCTACTCTTAATTTTGACTTGAATATATTTATACTAACTATTACACCTGGAAGAAATCCCCTTTCTCACCATTTGTACCTAGTATCCTTCCTTTCATTTAAATGAAATTTTTTTTGAGTTTCCACTCCACAGGAAGAGTTGATCATTTCTGACTTTAGGCCAACCACTCCATATAGCACATACTTCTATGTGACTGTACTTATCATAGTGTATTAAAGTTCTTAATTTTTTTTCTTACAGGTAATCAATAAATCTTATTTTTATATATCTAAATTTTTGTCTATCTAGAGATCATTGCCTGGTTAGTCCTAGATACATGATGGGTTAATGGAATTAGCATTAATAGATGCCAGCTCATTAAAAGCAGGAAATGTGATTATTTTCTTCACTATTGTATACTCAGTACCAAACACAACATATGAAAAAATATAGATGCTCATTGCACATCTGTTACATGAATGATAAGTATATTAATAAATGGTCAACACTTTTTATGAGAAGATACCAACACAGGTTCATTTCAGCTGTAGTTATTGCCACTATGGTCTTATGAAAATTTTAGATTAGTAGATTATGTTAATATGATGGGAATATGATCTTTTGAAAGATAGTATTAGTTTAACATGAAAGAGGAGAAAGTTAAATTAAAAACTTAAATTATCCTCTTAAGTCATTCGTACTCCAAAAATGGGCTTCAAACTGGTCCTTTTATGCCTCTCATTACGTGCTACACTCAAAATCAGAAGGGGTTTAACCCTCGTTTCACCACAAATACACTTTATTACCTGTTCTTCAACTGTGTAATTTTGATCAGTCTCCTCGTTTCAAAACTGGAGATGCAAATTATTTTAGACTTTATAGGGATGAGTAAAGCCAATCTCTAGAAGAGTTAACCTGTAATCCATATAGTGCCATGCAAAGGAAATAAATTATTCTTCTATCCATATATATCCCTAATTCTGAAGTTTTTCTGTAGGTCTAAACCAAGTCCTCTCTCCTAAACTTTAATACTGTTCTAAGAAATTTGTGTCCTGTGAATGCGAAGATTAACCATTTACCTCCATCTGGGGAAGGAGTATATGTTCTATTTAAAATAAAGAGTGTGATTATATACTTTCAATTTCCTCTTCCCCACATGCATTGGTCAGCTAGGGCTGCCATAACAAAATGCCATAGACTGGGTGGCTTAAACAACAAAAATTTATTTCTCATGGTTCTGTAGACTGAGAAGTCCAAGGTTAAGGTGCTGGTTGATTCATTTTGTGGTAAGGTATCTCTTCCTGGTATGCAGACAGCCATCTTGTCACTGTGTTTTCATGGCAGAGTGAGCAAGCTCTTTGGTATCTCTTCTTATAAGAATATGAATCCTGTCAGATCAGGACACTACTCTGATGATCTTATGCAACTTTCATACTTCCATAAGATGCTATCTCTGAAAGTGAAAGTCTCTCAGTTGTGTCTAACTTTGTGACCATTAACTGTAGCCTGTCAGGCTCCCCTGTCCATGGAATTCTCCAGGCAAGAATACTGGAGTGGGTAGCTGTTCCCTGCTCCAGGGGATCTTCCAAACCCAGGGGTCGAACCCAGGTCTCCTGCATTGCAGGTGGACTCTTTATTGTTTGAGCCACCAGGGAAGCCCAAGAATACTGAAGCCCCCTAACACTGTAGCCTATCCCTTCTCCAGAGGATCTTCCTGACCCAGGGATTCAACCTGGGTCTTCTGGATTGCAGGTGGATTCTTTACCAGCTGAGCTCCCAGGGCAGCCCCAGTACCAGGTAAACGGTCATCCCAGGGGAGGGGTGGTTAGGACTTCAACATACAAATGGATAGGGGACTCAAAAGAGCACATAGTAATACACAAAATAATAACCATGGAATATTTTTCATATTCGGTCACCAGATTTTCAATGGACACTTATGCCTCACCCTGATTATATGTGTTTTAGTTAATCGGCAGTGTGTATAGATTATATATAATTTATTGTGTTTTTTTGTATTTCATTTTATCTCTTAGACTTGTAAACCCCAATATTTCCATCCCTAAACCTCTACTGGCTATGATTAAAGCTTAATAAAGATTTTTTGGGCAAGGAAGAAAAAGATTCTCCTCTACATTTTTGTTAATTTTATGAATTAGCAAGAGATATTCAGAAATAGAGTTGCCTACATGTTGTTTGAAAATTGTTTACAGCAAATAATGAACAAAGCAAATCAGATTGCCAAAGGCCTAGCTGTTTAGAAAGTGTAGCACATTATTAATTAAAATACAAGTCAGCTTTTCCAGCACTTGTAGCCTGTGGGTATCGAATGTACTCCACTTGATTGAATCAGGTAGTGGCAGCACAGGCATTTTTTATTTTGTGCTGGAAGGGATAACAAAAATGTAAAGCTCTTTTCTGCTACTTCATTTGAAAAAATATTATTTTGGAATGAAGGCCTGCCAGCTGCAGCAGACAGGCAGAAATAATATAAAATCTACATTTTACCCTTGCACTGTGATTTTAAACAAGGGGTCTACAATGTCAGATGCTCTTCTGGCATTGTATTATAGGCAGACCTTTGTCTATGGCCAAGGAAACAGTTTCCATGGAGATGCAAGAAGGCATTTGACAATGGTCACTGTTTTGGTGAAGAAAATTAATCCAAGCAGGAGACCAGTTTATAGTTATAAGATTTTCTTTCTGTGCAGGAGGAGAGGAAGAAAAGTGTTGAGAAGTAGCAAAGAAGAAAAATATACCTGCCTTTTGGGTGTTCTTTTTAGCATGCTGAAGTCAGTGAAATTGTGAGAAACCACAAACTATGTTTCCAGTTTCAGTGCTGATGGGAATTCTCAGGTAAAAGAAAAAAATAGTAAAGAGAATGTGATCTTTTATAATACACTTAAATATTTAGTTCACCCTTAGGATAAGTCAGGGAAATAATGATGAGAGTTTTTGTTTTTAATTCAAACACTGTTAACCATTAAAGTCTGAACTAGTACTTTTTCATTCTGCCTTGTTCCAAGCTCTTCATGGAATTTTTATTCACTTTTTATTCATCTCTGAATTTCCTTTATCCCAAAAACTGGGAAAATAATTAAAATAGGCTTTTCATACATGTTTGTTGAATGCCATGAACACATCAAACCATGATGCTCCATAGAGCAGTAAATAGAATAATTTGAAAGGATTTGGGGTGCTACCTACACAGTCAGCTTTACTAAAGTCAGAAGCCCCTCTAGGTTCAATTTAGACAGTTTTGAAATATTCATTAACACTTTGAGGCCCACTAGGGTTGGCCTCAAAAGAGAACATTTACAGTTTACAGTTTTAAAACAGTTTTAAAAACACCTAGTGAAGAAACAGGCTTTGTAACAATGGGCAGAACATATTGACAAAAAGTAGAACAGAGTGAGTCAAGTGCTTTATTGACCTGTGGGATCTTGGTCTCATTCCTCACTGTCAGGGTATTTCTGGGAAAATTAGTCACCCCTAGTCAGTGGATTAAACTTCTTCCTCCCTTATTTCACTCAGGTTTAAAATCTTTATACCAATGGATCAGATTGATCTCTGTCTCTTGCCAGCAGATTTCCTAGATTTTAAATTCGTGTATTCCTACAGTTCTCAAGTTAAAGCATTCAGTGAAGCAAATTGAATAGCAATCAGATTCACTCAATTCTATTCCCTGTTTTAGTCCAGATCTGCCACATTCTAATTCATGATCATTATTCTCAAGGTAGTTTTTGCTCTGAGAGTTTAGTTGAACTTTGTTCATAATTTTGAAAGCTTTACCTGAGTAAGGAAGCTCTTCCCTGACCCAGGCTCACGATGGCCTGACATGTTCCTCTGGCCTCAGAGAGGGTTCAGGTATCTGTCTGCAGCCACAGTGAGAAGGAACTGGCTCATGAGTCAGTATTCCAGAAGCAACTTCCTGTCTAGCCTCCTAGGAAGGATGCTCTACAATGGCAAATTATTTGTGTCCACCGCCCCCCTTCTTCCCTCCCTCTCTCTCTCCTGTTTTCTTCTTCTTATAAGATACATGCTAAATCTGTCTGTTTCCCCTCTCTTTTGTTCTCTCCTTTCATTCCTTCTTTCCAGTGCTCAGTATGAGGTCATCATATATCTTTCAGTCATTTTTTTTTTTTTCCTCCTTTTCTCCCAGGATTTTTAAGCTGTTTGCTTGGCCATGAGATGACAGACAGTTTTCAAAGCTATCTTGGCTTTTCTTGTTTTTCACTTCTTCTCTCTTGTGGGAATGTAAATCTTCACTCACTGCTGTAGAGCAACTGATTGTGACCTTCTGTGTTAGCAGTTCTGTTCCCTGAAAACTAAAAATAGGCCCTAATCTTCTCAACACGTGAGGATCCAAAAGGGGTTCTTTGATTAATAGCTGCCTGTATATCCTGGCACCCATGTCTGTCCTCCTTCCAGTGTCCTGGTGCTGGGGGAAGGGGTACTGGTGAAGGGGAGGCAGACTTTCAGTGTCACCATTTGTCGTAGATAACTTGTCTTGTGCCCAGGGTCTTGCCCTTCCCTGACTTCTGTGCTCCATTGAGGAGGCCACTTCAGTAGGCAAACACTAAAAATATATACCACCAAACATAAGCCACATGTTTTTCTTTGATTTTGAAGTTTAATTCATCTTTTTCGTTTTCTATGTCAGTCTTCACAAGTTTTGCACAGCCATATTTCACTGCATAGAATTCTGGAGAACCTAGTGCTCAGTGATGCTTAGTAATTAAATAAACCCCCTCCCCACAAAAGACCTTGGCATCAAAGTTCAAATTATCATCTTTTTTTTTTTAAATCACTGGTTGCCTTTGTAGGGGTGAATGAAATTCCCATTGCTAGTAGTTCTGATAGGCTCAACACCTGCCTGTATTTGAAATCCACATTCAAGTACATATTGGGTCAAACCCTAACCAGATGTAGGTACACAGCCAAGTTATTGGATTTCTTGATGATGAATAGAAAACAGACAATGCACTTGTCTGGTTGCAGAAAGGATTTGCATAAAAATGAAGGAACAGTACATATGCTTATGTAAACTGTTGATGAACAAGATCACCTATATATATATGCAAAAAAAAAGCCATACAGTTTTTCTAAATGAAATCATGTGAGATGGTGTAAACACACACACACACACACACACACACACACATTTGCCAACAATTAGGAAATATGTTGATAGGCTAGGGCCCTGTTAGAATGATTTGATTTCCTGGCATTTTTATTCTCTGAAGAAGTGAAACACTACTCTGCCAATTAGGTATTAGATTAGTGAGGGAACTAATTACAAAATGCTCTTTGTCATTTGATCATCTGTGCTTAAGGCGGAAGGTGGAGGGTGGTGAAGATTAGGAAACACACTATCCATAGTGATGTAAGATAACAAAACAGCAACACTGTTTTTAATGAACATCAAGTCTCCAAAGTGGATAATATGGCTGGTATTAACTCTGCTGTGGAGATTTCAGATTCTCAACTTAAATCAACTAACTTCTTTTTTTTTTCTTTTTGGCCACTCTGGACAGCATGCAGAACTTCCCATGGCCACTGCAGTTGAAGTGCAGAGTCGTAACCACTGGACCACCAGGGAAGTCCCTGAGGAGGAGTTTCTCACTGAGAATAAGTATTTATGGTAAAAAAAAGATAAAGAAAAAGTTTTCTAGCTTTGTTCTATCTTGTTTTTAAATCTGAAAATACCATCAGTTTTATTCTGAAGTTGCTTTTGCATGGCTCTATCTGTCTGGAGCATCCCCTTCTTTATCCTATAGGCCACCATACTGTTTAACTCTTTCCCAAGAAATCCTCTTTGTTCTAACTCATCGGTTTTCTAGAACATCTTTGTAGTGATAGTCTGACTCTGGTTGCAAATGCATTGACAAAACAGACTTCATGCTTTGAATCTCATTTTTAATAGGAAAATATACCTAATAATTAAATCAGTTATGAGAGATAGTTATCTTTATACTCAAGCATCATTGCTATTGCCATAAACAAACATCTAGACTAGGTCTTTTGTTTTCCAGGGTTTTTTTTTTTTCTTTCAAGAGAGAGTTAATGTAAGATCTATGATTTACAGTTTAGAGTGTAAATGGAAGCTTCACCATAGTGATCCTAAATACTACTCAGGAGTCCAACAACCCAAACTGCATGTATTCAGTTATTTCTCTTCTCTGGTATGGATCACTCCTCATGTGATACAATCAGAAAACTCTCAGAGCACTTTGTCTTTAAGGACCAGTCAAGTTTGTTCATATTTTTCAGATATAGGTGTACTCCTTGCAGTGGGAACATTCAGCCTCTGCCACCTGACGGTGTTTTCCTGTAATGAATTGCTCCACGTTTGTTGCCAACTCCAATGGCCAAGGCTAGAGAATGCAATCAATCAATTCTTAACTGAGTGGCACTGAAGGGTGCTTTCCCCTGTGACTAAACAGCATCTGTTGTTCCTTTCCACTGCTGGATCCAGAGTCTGGTGGTGGAACCACTTGAAGTTGCTTCATGTGGACCTCCCTGCTGCTGTTGCCTCCATCTCAGTAATGGGTTTCAGGAAAGCAAGTCAAATGCAGAAACAGTGAAAAGTCCCTCCATGTCTTTGTTGCCACTGCTAGCGTGGGGATCACATTTCCACTCTTCTTCCCTGGGTGGGTTGTCTGATTGCCATTCCAGATCTGTTCTCTTCTCTTCTCTGCCACAGTCTACACCTTACGATGCTGGGGTCTATGGATCTTAGACACATGCTGCTTTGCTTTTTTGCCTTCTGGTTGGGTTTGAGTAATAGGAGGGAGACTGTGAATATGGGAAAAGAGAAAGGTCACAGTAATTACTCCTCTTCACCCTCATTCTGGGATGTGGCTTTAGAATCGGCTGCATTTGGTCTTGTAGGATTTTACCTTGCTCTTTCATCTGTAACATATTTTTTTGTGGTCTCATTTTTTGTTTGATGGGTTGGCCTGTGTTCCTGTCTTACCAGTTGTTTGGCCTGAGGTTTCCAACAATGGAGTTTGCAGGCTGTTGGGTCCAGCCCGGGGGAAAAGCAGAGGGGATGAATTGAGTGAGTGCACTGACATATATACACGATCACGTATAAAATAGATAGCTAATGGGAAGCTGCTCTATAGCACGGGGAGTTTCACCTCGGTGCTCTGTGATGGCCTTAGAGCGGTGGGATGGGATGGGGAGAGGTTCAATAGGGAAGGGATATGTGTTTACATATGCCTGATTCACATCTGTTGTACAGCAGAAACTAGCACAATATTGTAAAACAATTATGTTCTAATAAAAACATTTTCTTAAGAAAAAAAGAGCTGGCTGCATTGTTTCCATAAGGTCATTGCTCCTTTTGGTGACTCCTCTCCCACAATTATAGCACTCAGTGTTTTGGGGGAATATTGTATCTTACATTTGATCCTTCAGACCTAGACGTGGCAATAGTTTTAGCACTATTGCTATTTTCTGGGTGCTGCACCATTCCTTGTTGGTTCCCATAACTCTGTCCACATTTCTCTAAATAGTATCTTTATTAACTTCTTTTTAATTACCTCTTTTGAATATGACATTTGTTTCCTGCCAAGATCCTAACTGATACATGACCAAACATTTATTCCTGAGAATGTCTTCCTTTGTAGCAAAACTACAATGTAAGGGTCAGTCCACTAATATCTTTATGCTTTCATGGGGATTTACTCAGTACTTCATTGGTTACTCCTAAACTTTGTGGATTTCCTGTGTCACTCTGGCTGACTTTAATAAATATGAATCTAATTCAGGTAGTTTTGGGGGAAGAATTTTCCTCTATCCTTTACCTTTCGATTGACCTCTGTGGTTCATATACAGATTGGCCCACCCTTTCCAAAAACTTTAAGTCTATATCGGTTATTTAGCAGATTAAAAATAAATAGATATTAGTTATCCAGGAAATACATATCAAAATCATGGTGAGATACCACTTCACGGGGATAACTGTAATTGATAAAACATAATAACAGCAATTGGCAATAAAGTGGAGAATTGGAAACTAATCAACTACTAGTGAAACAATAAAGTCATACTGATAGTCTGGAAAATAGTCTGCAGTCCCCCCAAAAGGTTAAAACATAGATTTACCATTTAGACCCAGCAAGTGATTCCACCTCTATGTATATATCCAAAAGAAATGAAAACTATGTCTGCATAAAAAATTGTACACAAATATTCATACCAGCATTATTCATAATAGTCCCAAGGTGAAAACATCCCAAATTTCCATCAGCTGATGAATGGATAAATAAAATATGGGACAGACATATAATGGAATATTATTTGAAATAAAAAATTACTGATACATGCAACAGCATGGATGAACCTTGAAAACATTACGCTAAGTGCAAGAGGCTAGTCACAAAAGGCCGTGCATTCTTAATCACTCAGTTGTGTCCAGCTCTTTGCAACCCCATGGACTGCAGCCAGCCAGGCTCCTCTGTCTGTGGGGATTCTCCAGACAAGAATACTGGAGTGGGTTGCCATGCCCATGCCCTCCTCCAGGGATTTTCCCAACACAGGGATCAAACCCAGGTCTCCTGCATTGCACATGGATCGTTTACCAGTTGAGTTACGGGAAGCCCCACAAAACGCCATGTTTGTTTAATTCCATTAACATAAAATGTTAAGAAAAAACAAATCTGTAGAGATAAGAAAGTACATTAGCAGTTACCAATGGCAGGTATGGGAAAGACTGAAGCAAAATGAAGAGTCACTTCTATGGATATCATGGTTCTTTTCAGGAAATTGAAAATATTTAAAAATTTATTGTAAACCCACTAAAAATCATTGAACTACATGTCTTAAAAGGTAATTCTTGTGGTATGTGAATTATACCTCAATTATAAAAATAGGTAAATGGATGAACAGAAAAAAACGAGGCCTCCTCTTATAACTACCTTCCAACATATATAATTGGTAAAAAGGAGAATTTATGAAATAAAAAAGAATTTATAAAAATGAAAAAGATGTAGATTTCTAAAAGAGTTATGGAAAGCTAATCTAAGGAAATACATACCATCATGTAAATATAATCTATCCAAATCTCTCACTTCTAACACTGAAACGTTTCAGGTTTTTTTGGATTATTTCACATTTTATACCGAATGAAAGGGTGAAAAGCAGGAAAAATTTGAACCAAGAATGCTAAACAACTTCTGCAGCAATTTCATTCTTACTCAAAATAAAACTAGTGTTTACAACACAAGAGTTCCAGATGGCCATGCAAATGAAGACTCAGGAATATGCCACATATCGTATTATTGATGTTTAGTATTTATTGAGCACTCACAGCATGCAAGGCGCTGAAAAAATAAACTATATTCCCAGTCATGCAAATTATAACCTAAAAAAAGTATATAAAGTCATATTACCTACTGTCTTCAATGGATTAATAATGCATGTAATATTCCAAAGGTCAGGCTCAATCATATTAATATTGGTGCTGGGAATATATCCTGTTCAAATTAACCTGTTTTCTTTATCCCCTCTCTTTTCAGGGTTTTTTTTTTCTGATATATTTCTAATATTTTAATACCATAGTATGATCTCCAATATTAAAGTTCAACCAATAAATGTTTTTGCAATATAAAGCAGTATCTGTAAGATTTTGTTTGAGTTTCACTTTTTGCCCTTTATAAAGATGCTTCTAAATCTACATCATTGACTTGGATCCTCCCTTGCAAAAGGGTCAGTTAACTAAGTTAATAGTAAGAGACTGTAAGTATCACTAATTGAGAGGGCAGCAATTAAAAAATTTTGAAACCAAAAGTCTCTTAACTACATGTAGGGGCTGGAAATTATTTCCTAAACAGATATACATCCCATTTTCATGTCTTAGCTTTAAAAATGGACAGGAAACTTGCAAAAGGTGTGTTAGAATAAATCTTCATAGGCTTCTGCAACATTATTCATTATAACAAGAGAAGACAATTACGTGCTTTTACACCTATAACATACCTACCTAGGCTGCCATGTACTGGAATTGTCTACATGGGTGCATATCTCTTGAGAGTTTGAAGCTTGTTCATGAATGCTGTGATAAATGCTTATGTAGGTGAATTAAATTTTAGTCTGGGTTGGTTTACACAGAAGGGATAAACAGAAAAAAGAAAAGTTAATCAAGAGATTAGCAAAGAAGATAACCCAGATGCTGTAGCTTACGTCTGTGTATTAAATTATGCTTCCCTTATATGCTTATAGCATACTTTGAAATCTGACATCTATAAAGTGGAATGTAAAGGATAAATCCACTTATCTTCACTAAGTTTTTAGATTAACACTAAGTGATTTCTAACAGTAACAATGATTTTAACCTAGGCCATCTTTTCAGTATTTCCTTTTGCAATTTTCTTGTAGCAAGAGGCAGGGACTCCGTATTACTGTGATTTTTTAATAATAATTGTATTATGATTGTTACTGTTGAAAATATGCATTCTTCTAATTCCTCATCCTCTGATTTACTCGTTAGAGAGAAAGATGGTCTAAGATAGCTACTGTTGTGGTGACATGCTGACAAGTGGTGACAGTAATAGACAATTTACAGTGAAATTTGCATATGATTGGCTTCTGGGCATATATTTATTCTATATTCTACATACACTTGTCATATATCTTACTATATGAACACTTTGTTTGTGGTAAGGGATTTAGATTTTATTTTTTCAAATCTGTCTCAAGATCAACAAAATATCAAATGCTGGAATATCAGTGACTTGAATTGGCAATTCCCTCATATAAAACAAAAGAAAAAAAGGCTTCTCAACTCGAAGATTGTCCCTCCTAAGGTCTCTCGTTCTCCGATGGCATTTAATTACTTAGGACAGCAAATGGTATCTCAAAAGTAGCTCACTTTTCTTAATTTAAAATATTAGTGATCAAAGTCTACCCTAGTTACATAAAAAGCACAAGGAGAAACTTTAGATATGTTTAAAATAATTTGTATAATAATTGTACTCTAGATTTTTCATTTGCCACTTTTGTATCATTCCAGTGAAATATTTTTTGAGAGATCAAGAGAATGCTTAAAGAAATGCTAAGTACCCAGAGTCCAGTTTCTGAAACTTTCCTTTTTTGTGACATCTTGTTGCCTCTCGCTCTTCATTACCTGATTGTTCCTTAAACACTTCTGTGAGGAGAGGACCATACAAATGGAATGGAAATCTGATATCAAGTGGGTTCGTGGTGTTCAGAACACGGAAAAATATATATATGCAAAGTAGTTAGGAGAGACTGCCATTGCCACCTGTCTCTCTCTGCAGCTCTGTGGATCAGAATAAAAATCTTAGTAATTTTTGTTAAAATATGATATTATTGAATAGAGGACAAAGATCCTCCATTGCACATATGCTACACATGCAGCTAGAGCTAATTTTCCACATTTCCTTTCAATATTCTCTTTCATCCATGCCAACCTCTCCACTCTACCACTATTGTCTCTTTTCAGTTCCTTTCCAACTGAGTAACTCACACCTTGTAATGTCATCTGTCTTACTTGGGCTCTTATCCAATTTTATCTGCTAATCAAGGCACAGCTGAAGTGGCACTTTCTCCATGAATCTTTTCTTGTTTACTCTTGTCTGCACTGATTTCTCTCATTTCTGAAGTCCAACAGCATTAAAGTATAAAATGCTTATATATTATCTACAAAGGTGTAGGAAATAATTTCTTGTTTCAATATACCTTCAACCTCTTGATTTTCTAAACTATGTGCAGTTTTCTGATGTCTGGGGTCTCAACCATTAATGTGATACATAGTTGACAATAAATAAATGTTGATTAATTGTGTCATCAATGAGCTTGTTCTTGGCTTCCTTCACTATGGATGCCCTTGTCAACAAAAAAATCAACGTATGTGGTTTTAGGAATCTATTGCACATCTTTACTTATGCTGTTAATGTAGGAAAATAAAATAGATAAGATCATTGTGATTATCCTCATTTCATTTTATACATGGTGAGGCAAGGAAGGGAAGAACAAATGCACAACAGTATAACCAAGGATTAGAGTGTGGGTTTTAAAGGAGATCAGCCTGCTCCTCATCCACTGAATAAATAATACATGCAAAACTCTGAAGGGGTATATATTTTCCCTGAACTTCGGTGAATAAAAGAATGGATAAAAGCTTTCACGAGCCACTATGCATAATTCTTATTTTAAAGACCAACATGGGTTAAGATAAATCAGTACCTCTTCTCTAATATTGAGTTCATCATCTATGTAGGTGCTACTATCATATTATATAAAGAAGCTATACATGTCTCTTTTTCAAATGTAAATATTCACGAAGAAATAATGAACATAAAGATTTTATTCTTTCCATACCAATGAGATAGGAAAAAAGTTGTTGCTGTTTAGTTACTAAATCCTGCCTGACTCTCGTGACTTCATGCACTGTAGCCCATCAGGCTCCTCTGTCCAGGGGATTTCCCAGGCAAGAATACTGGAATAGTAGAAATCCCTTAAATAATAACCTCATTATGCCAAAATTTTGTTTCTGTGTAAAGAAAGTGATTTTTGAGGGAGCATCATTAACAAAGAAAATGAGAGGTTATTTCCAGACAGACTAGTAAAACAGGTGGAAAGATTCTGATAACTGTATAATCTACTTACTAGCACAGCACAAATAGAAACTTCCTGTTGCAGCTCAAGAATATAAATAGAAGTAAAAGGTGGCATTATTATATGAATAAATGAGTTAGTCAATCAATCACTGACAAAGCATACTCTGTAATCAAAAGATTTTTCATGTTAAGATTAATTTCATGTAATACAAGTCTAAATATTACATAAACCCCTGTGACATTGAGTTATACTTCATAAGACAAAAAGAGCACTTGGAACAGCCAAAGAATGGCAGACAGTCAGGAGCAATTCTTCTGGATTTCAGGATATCTGGGTGGCCCCTAACCAAAATCTGGGAATACTTTGAAATTCAAAGTATAGACTTACACTGTCTAATGCCATAACCAATAGCCATGTGCAGTTACTTAACAGTGCTGGCAGAAACGGAAGTGAACAACAGGAGCAAATTCCTTGGAACTAAAAATGTTAGCATATCACAAGCATGAACTATATACTAGGTAATCTAGTTCAGTGATGGAAGCATTGACTATGGAATAGATATTTCTCCTCTTGGATCTAAAAACATATATTGAATGTGTATGTAATAGCATATATTGAATGTGTATGTATCATTGCAAGGTTTTCACATTCTACTGGGAAGTCATTCATCCTGAGCATCATGTTGACACAAAGATCCACCACAGAAGACCACACATTTCAAGTAAGTTAATCACACTTACCTCTTTGCAGGTGTGCTCAAACCAGCCTCTCTCAGTAAAAACCAAAATCTTCTAGCAAAGTGAGGGTGATAATTGATAAAAGGACCACTTTAAACTCAAAATGGTGCTATATGATAAATTAAGCCAGAATGGAGGAATCCAGAAAAATAGCTCTTTGCTTTTGCCTTGATGTTAAGAGGTGATTTCCTGTAAAAGAGTCAACAGATCTATTACTATTGTTGTTGTTCAGTTGCTAAGTCATGTCTGACTCTGTGACCCTGTGGACTGCGCATTCCAGGCTTCCCTGTCCTTTACTATCTCCTGGAGTTTGTTCAAATTCATGTCCATTGAGTTGGTGATACCATCCAACTATCTCACCCTCAGTCACTCCCTTCTCTTCCTGCCCTCGATCTTTCTCAGAATCAGGGTCTTTTCCAATGAGTCGGCTCTTTGCATCAGGTGGCCAAAGTAGTGGAGTTTCAGCTTCAGCATCAGTCCTTCCAGTGAATATTCAGGACTGATTTCCTTTAGGATCGACTGCTTTGATCTCCTTGCAGTTCAAGAGACTTTCAAGAGTCTTTTCCAATCCCACAGTTCAAAAGCATCAATTCTTCGGTGCTCAGCTTTCTTTATGGTTCGCCTCTCATATGCATACATGACTACTGGAAAAGCCATAGCTTTGACTAGATGGACCTTTGTCAGTAATGTCTCTGCTTTCTTATATGCTGTCTAGATTTTTCATAGCTTTTCTTCCAAGGAGCAAGTGTCTTTTAATTTCTTGGCTGCAGTCACCATCTGCAGTGATTTTGGAGCCAAAGAAAATAAAGTCTGTCACTGTTTCCATTGTTTTCCCATCTATTTGCCATGCACTGATGGGACAGGGTGCCATGATCTTAATTTTTTGAAAGTTGAGTTTTATTTATTTATTTTTTGAATGTTGAGTTTTAAGCCAACTTTTTGACTCTCTTTTTTCACTTTCATCAATACGCTCTTTAGTTCCTCTTTGCTTTCTGCCATTAGAGTGGTATCATCTGCATACCTGAGGGCAGTCTTGATTCCAGCTTGTGATTCATCCAGCCTGGCATTTTGCACAATATACTTTGCATATAAGTTGGATAAACAGAGTGATAATATACAGCCTTGTTGTAATCCTTTCCCATTTTTGAACCAGTCTGTTGTTCCATATAAGGTTCTCACTGTTGCTTCCTGACCCACATACAGGCTTCTCAGGAGACAAGTAAGGTGGTCTGATATTCCCATCTCTTTAAGAATATTCCTATTACTATTACTCATCTAGTTAATGCTAAAAGACAGCTGCAGTTTCTTTTTTCAGATGGGAACACTCTCACAGGGCACATGCTGATAATTCTTCAAAACAGACATTGTTCTGATAGCTTCTCAATCCATCTGTTACTTCTATTTGCATAGATTTTTCCAGAACGGAAAATTTAGGAAAAAGATAAACTCCCCAGAGATTCAAAGTGTTTCAGTAGAAGAACTTAGTCTAACAATTCAGTGAGAGTGGATTTACTCTCTGGGAGAATCTTGGTAAATACCCACAATCATATTTTATTACCATACATGCAGTTTTAATGTTTTCTATGAATTCAAGGTCATAAACTTCCTCAAAGACAATGTCCCTTTACATGGACTAATGGTTTTCAAAAATTTAAGAAATCCTAGATATGGAAAATATGAGAGAGTGAGTCTTTATTTGTTCTTTATTCCCCACCTACAAGCAGAATAGTGAACAAATAGGTATTATTAATAATTCTTCAACTGGTCATGTTAAACTATAAAATCTGCACTTTATTGTGAACAAGAGAAGGCATTTTATAGAGAAAAGGACACAATCCACTATTCTGAGAGGCATTTACAAATAAACTGTTTTTGAGATGGGAAGTCGAATAACTGCCATAGTCTTTCCTCTCCACCTGGGGACTCTGAGATGGCGCCTAAACCAAAGTTCTTCAGGACTTTTTTCCTGTTTTATTTCCAAGTTAGATGCATGCAGACCATCACCAGGATGGCAATTTACCTTTTCTTTCATTTCATAAGCCTTTCATAAAATCAGAGAATATTAGAGCTGATAAGATCTTAGTATACACTGAAACTTTACCCTTGTTTCATAGGCAAGCAAACTTAAAGGAAGAATGAAGACTTGACGTTTGTCAGCTGGAGAAAGAACGAAACCTAAAGTCTGAGTCTGTTAGTACTCAGTCAGTTTTCTTTGATTTCTCCAAATCACATTTCTTGAGTCCTCGATATCTGGAACTGTTGTAAGACTGTTACCTCAAAGCACCAAGGAATCCCCACTTTGTTACATTTACACACCCCAATATATGGAGAATGATTCAGCCATAATACGGTCAAGTTTTTTCAATAATGAAGGATTTATTTAGTGTGGAATTTTATAATTCTAAAACATTATTGCTGAGAATGGTTTTCAATACTTGTATATGGAGTGGGAATGGTGAAAGCCTGTTCAAGGAGCTAAATAGATTTTGGGGGCCATAAGCCTTATAGTCTAAGGAATCCCCAACGCTTGGTTTGGCTCACTTCTTTGTATTTGTCTGTGAATCAGATGCCCTCTTTTGGGGAGTAAGTAACTGTAATGCCCAGATGAAACTGTGTCTATTGGCAAATACAAAGATAGCAAGGATTCTTCCACATTTTGGTAGGATGAGAAGATAAAGCTTAGGGGCTTGTGTGTTGATTAGGAAGGGAAACGTGCATGAACACATGCGTTCTCAGTCGTATCCAACTCCTTGTGGCCCTATGAATTGGAGCCCGCCAGGCTCCTCTGTCCATGAGGTTCTCCAGGCGAGGATACTGGAGTGCACTGCCATTTCCTCATCCAGGAAATCTTCCTGACCCAAGGATCAGAACCACGTCTCCCGTATTGCCTACACTGGCAGGTGGCTTCTTTACCACTGAGCCACCCAGGAATCTAGGAATTTATCTTTGTAATGATATGACAATATGGTTTGTTTTCTCTGTTACTTAAAGCATAGTCTGTTCAAAAGAGTACAAGATTATAAACCTCTTATTAAAGGCTTTTAAATCATATTACATACATCTTCTTACAGCAGATTTTTCAAAAATGGAGGCTCAATTTGTATTGCTTGATAAACTAATAGACTGTAAATTTTAAAAGATTTCTTTACACCAATTAACTTAAAGTAATGGACCAATAAACCTACAAAAATGCAAAAAAAAAATGGAGTCTCAAGAGATTAATTACTTGTCATTAAAAATGAAATTATTTTTAAAGGGAAAAAATAGATTCTTCTCTTACATTCTGATGCTTTTATCTTTGCAGTTCTATAATAATAGGATCATTGTTGGAACATCTATCTCACAACATACATGTCATGAAATCATATGGATTTTGTTAGTGCCTTTGTAAATGTGCATCTCTCTTTTCCATCCTTGCTATGCTCAGAGCCCCATTACCACTGGCCTGAATAACTGCGATGATCTCCTCACATGTCTAACTTTCTCTTCTAGTTGATCTTGGTGACAGTGTTAACTCATGAAAAACAGACCAACAAGCAGGCAAAGCTAAACAACCTGGACCTGTCATACCCTTCCTCAATGGCCTGCCTGTTTCAGATTCACTTCTCTATCTTTATCACAAGCCATTCCATTTCCATCACCCCCTTAAACCTTGAGCTTCTCTCACAGATGCATTCTTACCACCCTGAAGGTGGTAAGGGAGCACAGTGCTCCCTTTCAGAATGCTTCTCACTGTTGCTTTCTTCTAGGAATCGCCTTGTGAGATCTCCCTCTCAGCTGCGGTTTCATCATTTTGGACCTAGTTCATTTATCAAGGCTTCCCTGGTGGCTCAGATGATAAAGAATCTGCCTGCAATTCAAGAGACCCAGTTTTGAATCACAGGTTGGGAAGATGTCCTGGAGAAGGGAATGGCTACCCACTCCAGTGTTCTTGCCTGGAGAATTCTTCAGACAGAGGAGCCTGGCGGGCTTCAGTCCACGGAATTGCAAAGTCAGTCACAACTGAACGACTAACACTTTCACTTTCAAATATCAAGATTCCTTCTACAGTCATTTCCAACTCTCCAAGTAGAGGTAGTTACTTTCTCAATTTAGATTTTCGGGTCACTTTCTACACCTATAAAAAGGCCATTTGCTCTGTTTTGTTTTGTTTTTTTAAGTTACCTACTTAATTGTCTGCCTCTTCTGGTAATTCTGGTAATTGTCTGCCTCTTTGGGGGCTTCCCTGACAGTTCAGTTGGTAAAGAATCCACCTGCAATGCAGGAGACCGTGGTTCAGTTCCTGGGTTGGAAAGATCCGCTGGAGAAGGGATAAGCTACCCACTCCAGTATTCTTGGGCTTACCTTGTGGCTCAGCTGGCAAAGAATCTGCTTGCAATGTGGGAGACCTGGGTTCGATCCCTGGGTTGGGAAACTCAGCTGGCAAAGAATCTGCATGCATTATGGGAGACCTGAGTTTGATCCCTGGGTTGGGAAGATCCCCTAGAGAAGGTAAAGTCTACCCGCTCCAGTATTCTGGCCTGGAGAGTCGGACAGGACTGAGCAACTTTCACTTCCACTTTCTTCTGGTGAACTTTGACAATGGCTTTCAAACTTGTTTAATGCAACTACCATTAGAAATACATTTCTGCACTGTGATCTAGAAAATACACACATACACACATGCATGCACACAGACACATGCTGAAACACAGCTTCCATGAAAGAATGTATTTACTTACTGTGGGCGATGCCCTTTGATATTTCCTACTATATGCTTTAACATATATTGATTTCACAACTCAGTAATGGGCCAGAGCTCTCAAATTGAAAAACAATTTGAGACAAATTGATGACAAAGAATTGCCTCACCTATTTTTGCATCCTCAATCCCTAGCCCATGGAAGGGACTCAATAAACATTTGTCAAATGGATGACAAAGCAAAGATAGTATTTTGAAAACTATTTTTTGAACTGTTTTTTCTCAGCCATAATACATTTTATTGTATTTGTTCTCTGTCTTGAGCCTAACTTTGAGCTGTGTCTCTGTTTTTCTGGTGTTTGGGAAGAGAGAAGAGACTAGAGGTAATTTGGCTCATATGTGCTGCTTTAATTCTCTGTTAAAGAGGCATGAAGCTGATGAGAGGAGGAGGTAAACAGTGGTCTAAATGAGTTTTGAACCTTTAGCTTATTTCATTGATGATTGTTCATTTCAGTGGGCTTTTTGACAATGGATTTCAAACTTTTTAAGTGCAACTATGACTAGAAATACATTTCTACATCATGAAAATCACAGAAATACATTTCTGCAAAATCAGAAATTGTAAGTATAAGCATTTCCTGTTCAAATTATTTTTGTTGAGTTGATTTTGAACCTCAGAGACTCCCATTCAACCCAAATATCCTTAATAACAAAAAATTAATATTTGTCAATAAAGTTGGTAAGGCTGGTTCTCCAGTTCATTGATATTTTTACATTTAGTTTGCTTCCTGTTTTTAGTTTTTGACTTTCAGTGTTTGACAGACTGTAAATTTTATATTATAAATTTTATGGTCACAATCCAGACTCTGGGTTCTTAACAGATATTAATAATCACACCAGAAACATTTTTCTTGGTTCAATGGCAACCTTGTCAGTTTGTAACCAGGAGTAAATAGAACCTTCAGTTCAGCCCATGTGTTCATTCTGAAGCTTAGAGAGAATCAATCAGCCTTTTCTTGATGCTGAGTGCAAACGGAAAGCTTGCAAAAAGTCAGTTACAACTAACTTTTGGATTCAGCTGTCTATTGAGTTTTTATGATTATTTCTAAAGAATTATGTTTAGATAATAATGAAATGAAAAGTATTTTCTTGTGCATTTTAGGTAATGGACTTAAAATGTGATCAATGGGTTCTTACTAGCCCTTGTGATTAACTCTTTAACTTAGAGATTTCTTCAATTTGAGACACTCCCAATATCATACCTTCTTTCTGTTGGAGAAGAGGGAATCCAGCTAGGTACAAAACTGGCTTCAAAAAAAAAAAAAAAAGATCAGAATTAATTCTTTAGTCTCAGTGAAATCCCTGATATTAACTCTAGAGGTGTGGTTTTGAAATAATTTTTTTCTTATCTGTTTTTCTTTTCTTTTTTTTTTTTTCCAGAATCCATTCTCCTCGAAAAAGTTATCTGTGGAATCTCAGCTTTTTTTTTTTTTTTTTTAAGTAACATAAATAGAGCTTTAGTGAAAAGCTTGAAGGGAAGTGCCTGCCTATTTAGCCACACAAAAAACTTTGCCTCACCTCCTAAATTTGGGGGGCTCCACCCAAAGTAGCCTTCAAACCACAATTTTAGAACAGAGCAAGGTTAGGGGGATATCACAGGAAACTTCAGCCATTCTTTCCAAAAATACGTGCTCAGCTCTCTATCTCTCAGAAATTCCTTTTGTGTGTGTGTTTGTGTAGCTGGAGAAGCATCCAGGCACATGGATTAAAAATAGCTCCTCAGGACACCAACACTTCCCCTGACTTCCTAGAACTACTGGCCATGTTAAGTTTTTCTAAGTGCAGTTACTTGGACCACCTGCATTAGAATCACCTGAAAATTCAAAATTTTCTGAGCCCTATTGCAGACACACTGAATCAGAATCTCTGGGGGAAATTCTGATGCACATTTGAGTTTAAGATCCTGTAATGAGGAGAAATATGCACAGATGCCCCTTCATGGTCTTAGAATAGGCTAAGCAATGAATACTTTACAGAAGATGTGAAGTCAAGCTATCAAGAGCCAAAAATATAACATCTCACACACCCACCCCCCAGGCATATCCAAGGCTCTTACCACTGGTGTTTTATGACTCAAAAAGTACAAATACCACCAGACAGAAGCCAAATATTTCCTAAAAAGGAATGGGCCTCTCTATAGTTCTATCCTATACCTAGGAGAGCTGTTGGAGAATGATACTGGTAGAGAAGCCATAGCATCGTGAGTGTACTGCCAGGGCAGGTGCAGAATCCAAAAGCTGGGTCCAACACATTCAAGAGGGGTCAGTAGCTCTTGCTATATTTCCTTTGCTCATTTGATCCTCAGATTCTAATTTAAATCCATCTGAAGTTTAGAGGGATGATCATTTGGGAATTTATGGCCACCAAGAGAATGAATGTAAAGAAATAAAGATTAACAACAATTATAGAAACAAATCTATTTCTCAGATAGATTTCATTCCTTTGACTGGTATTTCAATTATGTTATTGTGTTTACACTCACAGGTTGAGTTGTCCTTTTTATCTTGTGATACAGGTTTATCTAGCAAACTTGGAAATGGAATGTTGTTGGATGATCTTGACCAATAGTGATGCTGATGACAGCAGTGATACCATCGCAGAATGACCTTGGAGCTGACAGCAAGAGCTCTGCCCCTGGATTGCCTGAGACTGAACTCTGGCTTCAGAAATTATTAGCTACATGCCTCTCGGGATTTACTTGATCTGTGTCTCAGATTTACCTGTTAAGGCGAAGGTAATGATAATAATACATTAGCTATCTTTCAGAGTTGCTAGGAAGAGTAAATTGGCTGATACCTACTTTGAACAGTGCCCAGGCCACAAAGGTGCTCAGTTCAGTTCAGTCGCTCAGTCGTGTCTCTTTGCGACCCCATGAACCGCAGCACGCCAGGCTTCTCTGTCCATCACCAACTCCCAGGGCCTACTCAAACTCACACTCATCGTGTTGGTGATGCCATCCAACCATCTCATCCTCTGTCATCCCGTTCTCTTCCCACCATCAATCTTTCCCAACATCAGGGTCTTTTCAAATGAGTTGGTTCTTCAAATCAGGTGGCCAAAGTATTGGAGCTTCAGCTTCAGCATCAGTCCTTCCAATGAACACCCAGGACTGATTTCCTTTAGGATGGACTGGTTGGATCTCCTTGCAGTCCAAGGGACTCTCAAGAGTCTTCTCCAACACCACAGTTCAAAAGCATCAATCATTTGGTGCTCAGCTTTCTTTATAGCCCAACTCTCACATCCATACATGGCTACTGGAAACACCATAGCTTTGACTAGATGGTACTCTGCTGGCAAAGTAACATCTCTGCTCTTTAATATGCTGTCTAGGTTGGTCATGACTTTTCTTCCAAGGAGCAAGTGTCTTTTAATTTCATGGCTACAGTCACCATCTGCAGTGATTTTGGAGCCCCCCAAAATAAAGTCTGTCACTGTTTCCCCATTTATTTGCCATGAAGTGATGGGATCAGATGCCATGATCTTAGTTTTCTGAATGTTGAATTTTAAGCCAACTTTTTCACTCTCCTCTTTCACTTTCATCCAAAGGCTCTTTAGTTCTTTGCTTTCTGCCATAAGGGTGGTGTCATCTGCATATCTGAGGTTATTGATATTTCTCCTGGCAATCTTGATTCCAGCTTGTGCTTCATCCAGCCCAGCGTTTCTCATGATGCACTCTGCATATAAGTTAAATAAGCAGGGTGACAGTATACAGCTTTGACATACTCCTTTCCCTATTTGGAACCAGTCTGTTGTTCCATGTCCAGTTCTAACTGTTGCTTCTTGACCTGCATACAGATTTCTCAGGAGGCAGGTCAGGTGGTCTGCTATTATCATCTCTTTAAGAATTTTCACAGCTTGATATGATTCACACAGTCAAAGGCTTTGGAGTAGTCAATAAAGCAGGAGTAGATGTTTTTCTGGAACTCTCTTGCCTTTTTGATGATACAGCAGATGTTGGCAATTTGATCTCTGGTTCCCCTGCCTTTTCTAAATCCAGCTTGAACATCTGGAATTTTATGGTTCACGTATTGTTGATGCCTGGCTTGGAAAATTTTGAGCATTACTTTGCTAGCGTGTGAGATGAGTGCAATTGTGAGGTAGTTTGAACATTCTTTGGCATTGCCTTTTTTGGGGATTGGAGTGAAAACTGACCTTTTCCAGTCCTGTGGCCACTGCTCAGTTTTCCAAATTTGCTGGCATATTGAGTGCAGCACTTTCACAGCATCATGTTTTAGGATTTGAAATAGCTCAACGGGGATTCCATCACCTCCACGAGCTTTGTTCATAGTGATGCTTCTTATAGCCCACCTGACTTTGCATTCCAGGATGTCTAGCTATAGGTAAGTGGTCACACCATCGTGGTTATCTGGGTCATGAAGATTTTTTTGTATAGTTCTTCTGTGTATTCTTGCCACATCTTCTTAATATTGTTTGCTTCTGTCAGGTGCATACCATTTCTGTCTTTTATTGTGCTCATCTTTGCATGAAATGTTCCCTTGGTATCTCTAATTTTCTTGAAGAGATCTCTAGTGTTTCCCCTTCTATTGTTTTCCTCTATTTCTTTGCATTGATCATCGAGGAAACCTTTCTTGTGTCTCCTTGCTATTCTTTGGAACTCTACATTCAAATGGGTATATCTTTCCTTTTCTCCTTTGCCTTTAACTTCTCTTGTTTTCTCAGCTGTTTGTAAGGCCCCATCAGACAACCATTTTACTTTTTGCATTTATTTTTCTTGGAGTGTTAAAGGTGCTAGGTGGTGCTAGTGGTAAAAAAAAAAAAACAAAAAAAAAACAAAAAACCTCACTTGTCAGTGCAGGAGACATAAGAGACACAGGTTTGATCCCAGAGTCAGAAAGATCCCCTGGAGGAGGGCATGGCAGCCCACTCCAGTATTCTTGCTTGGGGAATCCTGTGGATAGAGGAACCGGGTGGGCTACGGTCCACACAGTCAAAAAGAGTTGGACACGACTGAAACAACATAGAACGCACATGCATTTGCTAAATCATTGTGTGTGTGTGTGTGTGTGTTAGTTGCTTAGTTGTGTCCAACTCTTTGCAATCCCATGGGCCCCACCAGGCTCCTCCGTCCATGGAATTCTCCAGCAAGAATACTGGAGTGGGTAGCTATCTTCTTCTCCAGGGGAATCTTCCCAACCCAAAACTGTATGAAAACCAGGGTTTGTTTCTATGTACTGGAGACCATTCTAATGCTTTGCAAGCATCTGGTCCATTAATTGTCCTCATCACTTTACGTAAATTAAAGCACAGGGAGGTTATGAAACTTACCCTGGAAAAACTCAAGAACGTCAGTGGCAAAATCTGAATGAAAAATAGCATGGGCATCTTTAACTTCTTTAATGATTAATATGGTTCAAGTTCCCAATGTTGCTGGCAGAGTTCTGACATGACTCTTCAAGGTGATGAGATATCATTAAGAGAGGGCAGGAGAACGAGAGAGAACAGGATACCGAGGAGAGGATGCCTGAGTTAGGTCTAGCTTCTCCAATCATTTTTCCCTATTTCCTACTCAATATATAAGCATCTCAGTATTACATTCTCCTATGAGTTTTAGATTTGTTAGAGATTATTATTTGATACATCTTTGTATATCCATGCTTGAGTGTATTCAAGTGTATGGAACTCAAATTATAATTCCATTTGTCTTTGTGTTTGTTTATTATCTTTGAGTGTAACAGTTGAGAGGACTCTGCATGATGTCCCTGCCTCAGTCCTTTGCCTTTAGGGAAGCAGCGCTGGATGGGTCCCCTGACTAGAGCCCAGCAAGACCAACTTTTCAAGTGGGTGCAAGCTCAGTCACTTCAGTCCTGTCTGACTCTTTGCAACAGAGGGACTGTAGCCTGCCAGGCTCCTCTGTCCATTGCAATGACCCTCCTGTCTAGCTGAGAGGTGCCCTCTTCAACAACCTTCTGGGAGAGGCAGGCCCAGGCTTCATTCAGAGTTGTATGACTTTATTTCCTCTAACCCCCTATTAGTCATAGGCTCATCCCTTTTTTTATAGTAGATGAACAACTCTGTTTGCCTCTTGCTGGACTTCAAAAAGATCTTTGTATGCAGAGCTGTTACAGAGAGGCCAACGATCATGGGATCATTTATTTATATTATTACAGCACAATAGAAGTCACTTTGGCCCTTGACTATGTTCCAGTGACTCATGGTATTTTTTCCCCATGTTTTTTGACCTCTGCTCCTTTCCATATTCTCCCATCTCCGATAAATTTACTTCAAAACCACAGAAAAACCACAGCTGTGTTTGTTGATCAGGGACTCAAAGAAGGAAAGTAACTGTTTCCATGAGGAATCTTCAAAGGAGCTAAAATTGGTTCTCTATTGTCCACATATAACCAGATATTAAAGGATTTCGGAAATGAAAGTTGTCATTTCTTGTTTGGAAAATATTTTCGCATGATAAAAAATAGAAAAGTTACAGAGACATCTCCAAGATCAGCAGCATTGTATATTTTGTTATTACATTATAGTGTTACAAATGAGATGACAAACAAATCACGATGAATGCAAGATAGAGAGTAATAATAGATTAAATGTATTTAATCATTGTAAGAGGCAAACATGATTATCAGAATATAAAATATGAAATGTCAAAGTCAACAAAAATATGTAGAATTAACAAAAGAAGATAGTGATTTATGGAAATTATGCAAAGTGTTCTAGACCTCCAGAGGGTGCTATTGCATTTACACAGAAATATATTTAATTATGTACACATTCTTCTGAAATTAAAAAAAAAGAGAATTTTGAGCATTTCTAATTTGTTTCCACATAAAGCGAGGAAAGAATCAATAACCATAACAATAATTTGTCTTCTAAAAGATTAACTGAGGCTCATCTCATTTAACAAACCTGTTTTTTTTTTTAACCTAAAGATCAGTTACCTAATAAAAGAAGGAAAAACTCAAATCATTTCAGATAGTATTTATAGTAACTTTCATCTGAACAAAATGAAATTTGCATTAGTCATAGATATTAAATTGACTATATGTTTCAAAAGACACTGAGAGATTTAAAAATCCTTTAAAGTTTTTGGAGCATCAGGAGAGAAATTACAAATTTTAAAAGTTTTGTTTTTTAAAGGAAAAAAACTGCAGATTTTGAAAATACACATAAAGTCTTTACCCAAATACAACTATTTTGCATTGTTATAATCTGGAGTTTCATACATATTCTTACAGTATGAATGTTTTTACCTCTCAAGGAAAATGAATCTGAGAGGCATGGCAAATAAATAGTAAATTGATTCTTTGTATTTTTCCAAAGCTATATGAGAACAGTTGATGGATATATCTTACAAGATTTCAAATTCATATGACATGGCTGTAAATCTGTATACTGAGCTGTAATCTGTAAATATCTGTTTCAAATATTACTCTTTTTAAAAAATTAATTATTTTTTAAATTGGTTTAAATAATCCTTTTTTAAATTTACTGACATATTTGTTTCCTTCTGAATTTTGACAGCTATTCTGAATTCTTATCATATTTACAGAATTGTTTGAATCATAATGTTATTTTTAGACTTATTAATTACTACCACCAGAGTTTCATACAGAAATGTCCCAAGAGTGTGATAAAGGAAAAATTTGAATTGCTTCAGGTCTTTAAGTTTCATATTTGCATTTTCTATAGTTTAAAATTATCCTGGCATTGTTCTACTATAAAGTGACTTGTTTCCCTCCAGAGTAAAAAAAAGGGACTAACAAATGGTCAACTCTTGATAACATTAGTTAATAGTCAATGACATCATTTAATGCAAGCAATAGAACAGAAAGTCATTGAATCTAAAAAGTGTCCCTGATTTTATAACATTTTTTGTCATGTAAGTGAAAAATCCATTTGGGAAACATGCAAAATAATTGATGAGTCATACTTAAATGGAAATGATTCATAGGATTAATAGTAAATCTAAGTCAGGAAGTGAAACAAAATATTCACTGAAATGTGAGAATGTTGCTTGAGAATTTGTGGAACACATATAAATAATAGCACAATAAGATGTGCCATGTCTGTGACAGCCTTCTCTCAGGGAGCACAAGCTAGCATAGAATCCATTCTCTTCACTTTTCTTGGAGGGTGGAGGGTATTATCAATAATATACCCTGTGGCTATATGAGAACAAATAACCAGGATGAGAACAAAGTGAAAGCATATGGAGGCAGATGGGTGGCAATTTCCCATGTTTGTGGGTGACTGTGGACACAGATGGATCTGTCAAATGTTTAACTTGAGCTGACCTGATGATATCAGTAAAGGAGGTTTCAATCAAAGAGGCTCACAAGTAGGAAAGGAAGACAAAATATAAATTTATTTCAGGCTCAGGCTCACAAAATATTCTCATTGGGGACTGCAAGTTATTTGATAGAGAGATCTGGAGACTATGGTATCTAGGAAAATAGTGGGTAGGCCAAAAAGTTTGTTTCATCATTTCCTAAGGAAAGATCTGAATGAACATTTTGGCTAACTCAGTATTTAATACCTTAGAGGATACCTAGGAAAAAGATCTGGCACACGATAATGGCATGCTGGTGACAAAACACTCACATGAGCTTATGAATGTCTTACCTTCTTCTTTTTTCTTTTAATATGCCATTTCTATTGAGCCGTAACAGTCCCTAATGGTAGACACTATATTCTACATGCAGGCTAAAAACTGTCAGCAATGGCATAGTATTTGGAGCTTTAAAAATGAAAATAACAGTTAAGAACAAAAATAACAAAAGAACATTAGTTAAGTCACGATCTTGAAAAATCTCCATTTGAGTGTAATTCTTCATAATTCCCAAACAGATATAATTTCAATGGGGTAATATATTTCAAAGTACTCTGGAACCATAAAGGGCTCTACTGTATTAGCCTAATATAGTATACAATTTCCCCTCAGGGGAGATCCCAGACATCTTCTACAGCAATAGATTCTTACTCCCTTCTTAGGAAAGACAAATGAGAACTTGAATAATAGAATAGTTTATTTGAATATTTACTCCTGGGTTAAAACCAAGGATGAAGTGAGTCTTATCTAAGCCCTCTTCATTCAGGCTGAGTGTGAATGATGAGCTCTGGTTGTTCCCTCTGACAACACCTTGCACAGGCTTCTGAAAAGATGCCTGGAGGAGACAACACAGCTGCTAAAACGACCCACTGGATACATAGTCTGCCAGAAGCTTTGTGTGCACGTGACATTGTTATTGATAATGTTTCAGACTAGAAAGTTTGAACCACGCTCAAAGCTCAGTGCATGTAAATTCATGTGATGTTGTCTCTTTTATGGATCCAACAGAAATGGGACCAAGTCATAGATATTACAAAAAATCAGTTCTTTTCTTCAAAATATTGATTTTTGAAACCAGTCAGTCATCTCCAGCTGGGAAGAGAACCATCTCAAGAAAAAAGGCTGGAGTAACACCCTAACATTGGACCCTTACGTATTTTGCCTATCTCCTATGTCTGAGGAAATATTGGAAACTATCCTGACTCTCTTTAGGTACAGGAGAAGGGAATCACATTGGCATAATACACCAAACCAAAATGTGAGACATTTACAGAGGGTATTTGTGAAGTGATGAAGGAGGGTCATACGGGAGAAAGTAGACTGACTGAGTCTGAAGGTCAAGGGCTTCCCTTGTGGCTCAGCTGGTAAAGAATCTGCCTGCAATGCAGGAGACCTGGGTTCGATCCCTGGATTGGGAAGATCCCCTGGAGAAGGGAAAGGCTACCCACTTCAGTATTCTGCCCTGGAGAAATCCATGGACTATATAGGCCATGGGGTCGCAAAGAGTCGGACAAGACTGAGCAGATTTGGACTTTCACTTTCTTCTTCTGAAGGTCGAAGTACTCACAAGGTTTTTCACACTATGGACTGGGGACAAGGATTCACCTGTGAGCCCAGTTTCATGTCTGCTAACTTGAGGCTGGAGTCAGACTTTGCTGTTATTCAGTTGCTAAGTCATGTGTCCCCATGGCTTCTCTGTCCTCCACTGTCTCCCAGAGTTAGTTCAAATTCATGTCCATTGAATCAGTGATGCTATCTAACCATTTTTCCTCTGCTGCCCCCTTCTCATTTTGCATTCAGTCTTTCCCAGCATCAGGATCTTTTCCAATGAAATTCTGTTTTAAGTGTGAATCTGTGCACACTTACCATTGTGATACCTTTGTATTCTGTATTTAAATAAAAAGAATACTTAAAATTTTTGTAATTCTCACAAGTATATATTTTAAAGAGATAATTTTTTAAATGTAAGATTCTAAACTTTATTTGCTCATATATAGATGCTATCATTTCAACTTAGCGTGTGGTGACTTTGGCCAGAGTTTACACATAACTCCCTCAACACAGATTTAAATATCTAAAGCATTCTGCTCTTGAGCTAGTCACATAATAGTTTGACTTTACATTTTATTGAAACAAATTCCTCCATTTCACCATGCTATTTTACTGAGAGAAATACTTACTAAAGAATGATTTTAAATGTCCATAAAAGTTGCTACAAGAAAACATCCATGTCTTCTTCTGTTATATTCAGTTTCTACAAATCTGAACCTACATCTATACACAGCTTTATGCAATTGGATAAAAATCTCACAATCATTTCATAAATCCTATCCATTTGTGAGGATTAGCCTGTTCAACTAATTCAATGAGTTAGGGTTGTAATAACTTCACTAGTCCTTTATTATAAGATTCTCCACAGGGAAATCTCCCCACATTCCCTCAGCATGCAAACAAAAGCAGTCCACCCACATCTGACAGACTTACTCTTCAGGAAAGCAAAACTTCCCTATGACTATGGAAGTCCCTCTATTTCAGGTAGAACAAGTCAAGGATCACAAAATTTCTTTTTTCTTTTTTTGGTTAATTTTTAAAGCAATTCATAGTCACAATACAATGGATATAAAAGACGAGTTTCTGTCTAAAACAAGAGTGACTGACTTTGCTAAATCCTCTAGTCAACCCAGCTCAGCAACTTCTGATGCCTCAAGAAAAGCACAATACATGGGAGACAGCAATCAGATTGGAAAAGGGAAGGTTGGGGGAAACTGCTCACTATTTTGCTGCTCCATAACATTCTCTAAATTCAGTACTGAAATTATATATATTTTTGTCCAAGCATTGTATACTTTCCTTTCTCCTGTACTTAACTGTAAAATTTCTCAATATGGTGGCTTCTCTGCTGTGTTAATCTTTCTTTTTAATCCCTAAAAATCTAGTACTGACATTTCCTAACTTAATGGAAACCTCCTATTCATCAAATTAAGTGATCTTTACTCAGTCCTCAATACTTGCTCTTCTTACACTGTGGACACTGTTGACTACCTGCTGCCTGAATTTCTCTTGGTAAGAAACTGATCTTCCTGGCTTTTCTTATGTCTTTGGTCTCTGGTTTTGTGTTTTCTTCCCTTTGGTTCTTTCTCACACTCCAAACAAGTAGATGTCTCACCATCTTTTCAACCATATTTTCTTTCCTAATCCTTTATTTTCTCCCTTGTAGATTTCATTCACTCTCATGATTTCAGTCATCACCTCTGTGTACGATCAAAATTTCTACTTTTAGCCCTAATTTCTCTTTCTCTAGCTTCTGATTTTCCAGTTATATGCTGAACGTTTTGGTTCAATGTTTACTGATATCTGAAACTTTCAACACACCCAAATATGAACTAATCTACTCACCTAGGCTTTTTCACCTGAATGTCTCAGCTTTTGTCAATGGTGCCAAGACTATCTTCTTGGCATTGGTTCAGTGGGACACCGGTTCCATAAAGCCTAGGCACTGGATTCTCAAAGTGTATGACTTCCCTGAAATAAGTGCAAAATATTGTGTCTGTATAATTTTTACATTACTTCTTCTGAAGAAATATTTTACAAATTGTACCACTGTTTCAAAGAGGTCAGATACCCCTCCCCCCAAAAAAAAGAAAGCTTAAGAACCACTGCTGCACTGCTGGATTTAGCCCCTATTTTTCTATTTGTATGTCTATATAATAATGCTATAAGAAAGTCACAAATCCACATTTTTAGATTGCCCTTGCAATCATTTTGGTCACATTTTTTAGCTATTTTATATCAGCATACATTATCAGTTGTTGGTTTGATTTTGCTCAATGAACAGAAAAGAAGCAGAATTTTCTGTCCAGAAAAGGAAGTGTAAATCTTAGGTGATGATTTAGTGTACAAAATTGTGAAGTTTTCCTCACATTTAAAAAATATATCATTTTATTTCTACTGTCAAATATGTTAATCTGCCTTAAAAATTTGTATCATTTATGTGTGTGGGCAGTCTAGTTTTGTGTCTACCTCAAATCAGGAACTTATGCATAAAACTAAAAGGTCAATTTGAAATATCTGGCTGTTTGGCATCATATGGATGAAGAGGGATTACACTCTCAACTAATTCAACTGCTGCAGTATCAGGGTAACTATTCTAAGACAATATACTCGAGGTTTGTTTGAGTGAATTAGATGACTTTTTGTACAAAATAACATCAAAAGGTAAATCCATCGTCTACAAACAGATTATGCTCATACTTGATTTTTTCCTTTCTTTTTTTTTCTTCCTGATAAGCTATTGAAGAAATGCTTTTCTATAAAGATGTAGAAGACATGATAACTTACAGGGAGCAAAATTTTCTAGAAATTACTTTTAATAGAAAACAGTCTAATTTAGAGACATCTTAAATATTGTATTGGAGAAGGAAATGGTAGCCCAGTATTTTTGCCTGGAAAATCCTGTGGACAGAGGAGCCTGGCAGGCTACAGTCCATGGGGTCACAAAGCATCAGATATGACTGAGCATAGATAACAACCACATGGTCAGAAAATTAACCACACTGTTGAGCTGCTTATTTTTCTTTTTACATGTAGTATTTCTGTTTTGCATTGACTCTCATCTTCGTCTCACTTATCACTATGAAATAAAGCTTATAAATTAGACTTCACTACTTATAAATTAATGTACTTATATTTTCTGTGCCAGGGACTGTTGGGTGTCATAATACAAAGGAGAACAAGACCCAGTTCCTGCTCTTAAGGAGCACAGAGTCTAACAAATAGTACCTACCTTACAAAATGTTGCTGTATTTATATTAGTATTATTACTATTATTCTTCATTTTGAGTGATTATTATATTATACCTAGTCCCAGCAAGGACATGTATAACACTTTTTATGGTAATACATATTACTCAAAAGGAAAAATAATGTTCTCTAATATAAGCAAGATTTTCTTTACAAAGGTGGAAAAATGTTGTCAATTTTCTCCTTGAACTTCTACCCCCTTGTAATCAGGAACTAATTAATTAATTAGCTAATATTTCTAAAGTGCATTGAAGATGAACAGCATCATACAAATGCTAAGTATTTTAAAGCCATGTGTTGCCTCATACACTAGACAGGATTTCTTAAAGTTTGTAAAGGACAATTTGAACAAATTACATTTCATCTAAATGGAAAGGTGTATTTCATCTGCATTTCATCTAGTTGTATACTGAAGGTAGGTGGTAGGTGGAAGTAGGAAAAGTTGGATGGAAAAATGCAAGTGTGATCAAGGGAAGGAGAATGACCCTTTACATTTCTCTCCATTTATCATTATCACAAGACAAAACATATATATGCATTCCTGTGTAACTGCTGGAAAAAGAGAATACAAATTATTTAAATGGTATAGTATTAATATTACAATTTTCTCATAATTATCAAATTGTTAATAGAACCAAGTCAGGACTTCCCCATGAAATGATTATTTTATAATGTTCTTGAAACTTAATTCCAAGGCCAGAACATCCAATTCGGAATCCACAGGCTCTAGACTGGACTGCCTCAATTTGTGAGATAACTGTCAATACTTCTTTCATCATGGATTGCATAACTCAGGATTATACCAATGCCTGGGAAGGGAAAGGAATTGAAGAATCAAGGCAATGCCCCACTGCTGACCAATGTAGGAAACCAATCAGCTTTCGGACCTGATTTCTCAACCTGAGTAAATTACCCAGATAATTTATTAGACCCTTACTTAGTTTTGTGATTTTTAAACATGAGTCATATGCGAAATTCAACTGTCTGAGGAATTATATTTGCTTCAGTTAAAGGTGGTTATTTTTGAATCTCTTCATACTTCTCTTCCTTTCAAAGCCAGTGACACAGATGTTCCAGAATGAGAGAAACAGGCCAATCAGAATGCATTACTATTGTGCTATTTCACTCTCCAGGAATTATTTTCAGATTACTGCTGGTGTGGTTTTTCTCTTGTGAACATCTGAAACTTTTATCTTTATCAAAGATTTAAAACAGGTTCTTTCACTTGATATTTAACTCTCTGAATAATGGCAGATGTGCTTACCAAGTGGCTCTGTGGTAAAGAATCACCCTGTCAATGTAGGAGATATAGGTGACATGGGTTTGATCCCTAGAGTAGGAAATGGCAACCCACTTTAGTATTCTCACCTGGGAAATCCCATGGACAGAGGAGCCTGGCAGGCTACAATGCATGGGGTAACACAGAGTCAGACACAATTTAGAGACTAAACAACAACAACAAATAATGGCAGCTAGTTCACCAGATCAACTCATCTCTCCCAGTGTGTTCATAAATGCTTATATGACAGCCTACTATTTTCCAAGGGAAAATGAATTTTATAAAGGCATCACCTTCACCTAAAGAATGCTAACAGCCAGTGTTTTATAAAGATGAAGACCCTTGAAGCTCTTATGATCAAATGTAAGAGACAAAATCTACTCTTTTGCTTAGATATGCCATGGAGGAATCTATATCTATATGGTAGTTGCAAAGAAAATAAAATCCTAAAGTCAGTTTGCCTTAGTTCAAATTCTTGCTCTGTCTCTTAACTAGCACTATGAGTTTGAGATAGTTATACACTCTATATGTCAGTTTCTTCATTCTTAAAATTGGTATAATAATAATAGTTAGCTTATTTGATTGTTGTGAGGATAAATGATTCAAATGATTTAATTATTTAGAACAGTGTATGTATTTGGAACAGCCACCTCTATGTAAGAATTAGTAATTAATATTATTCTGCAATAAAGAGTACAGTATGTTTATTAAGAACTCTGGTTCTGGCATTAGATACAACTGTATTCAAATCCAAGATTTTCTATGTAAGGAACTTGGATAAACTACCCAATTTCTCTGTCTTGGTTTCTTCATCTACAAAATGGGTTATAAGAACCAAATCAGATTACACACATAAATGACCTCACGCTGATAAATGTTAACATTTCTTTTTCCCATTTCCCATTTTGCTTGACTATTTTTCCACAGGGCTATCCAATGTAGTGGTCTAGTGATATCCGATGGAAGATGTTTTTATATTTGTGTTACAAATATCCAGATTGAGGAGAACATTTTGAGTAATAAAGTAACACCAAGTGTTACTATGTGTGGACTGTTTTCTCAACTCTCCTTAAGAGTTTGACACAGTTAAAAAATTAATAAAGAAAGCTATTGCTATCTAGATGCAAATTAGTATTGGTTGCAAAGTAAGGCTTCTCAGGTAAATATTTATTCCCGTATTTCTGGTTCACATATTTCTGGGAAGTTTAAGCATCTGAGGCATGTAGCCTGCTTTTCAGCATCTTTCAGTAAATGTGATTATACTCAATCTTTGTACTGAAGTTCTCTATGCAAATGCAGGAGGCTCTTGCCTTGAGAAAAATCTTTAAAAGTTGCACAGCTCCCCAGAAGCAGAGGTTGGGAGGGAGGCATGCTTTGTGTCATACACATTAATTCAGTTGGCACATTACAATGTTAAACTAAATGACATTATTACAAAGCTGTGCTAAGAAGTGTTGACAGGTCCATATGGTAATTTTACAATGTATAATGAACACACAGACTCCTTTCTTGCAGAAATTTATAGTTCAAATCTATACCCAGGATATCCAGTTTTATTTCCAGAAACTTAAATTGACTTATTACGATGTAGTGAATGTATAAATTAGTTCCAGTAGTTAAACTGAAACATTTCCCTACAGACTCAATTAGATTCATTAATCTGCTGTGTAGACCTGTAAACGGCCCATTGTTCTTTTCCCCCCAAAATGTCAAAAACTATTTCTCTAACTATAAAATATCTCCTACAAAAAATGTTTTAAATGGTCAGAATTATTGTATATTAGAAACCCAGAACTACAAATTATCTTATTGAACAGGTACGTTTTTTTTTCCCCCAAAGAAAAATAGGGTCTAGCCCTTGCCAAGTAATTTTAGTGAGGTTAGTAACTGCATTCGGTGTTCTGTCACATATCTAAAACACACTGATATTAACAAAAGATCATCTTTTCCCCTGTCCAGCTGGATAAATCAGCTGGCCTGGGGCATACTGTGTATGTTCCTAACCCCACAGCTTTTTCATTTGGCAACTTTTGTTGACGTGCCTCTCTCCGCCTGAAGTGTGACAGCTTATCAGTTCAATGTGATGTTCCAGGGAGGCTGAGTAAAATAATACAGCCTGTTAACGAATTCCATTTCAAACGATGCACACCTGTGTCTTACCTTTTTCAAAATACCACCCTCCGTGTGAGAACTAGGGAGGCCAGGGCACAGCAGATATTTAAACACAAATCTTTTTTTTTTAAACTACTGTTGTGGAATTTAGCAAAATAAAAAGAAAAAAAACCTACAAAACATTTTATTGATTGATGAAGGTGACTGCTTTTACTTGCTGCATGGTATTTTTGGGGGCTTTTTGCTTCTGTGATTTATTAAACATTTTTTCTTGTTTGAAAAACCTTTGCAACTCTTACCTTTGACTTTTATTTTTTTAATGGCTCAGCTCAAGTCATCTTTACAGGTTTGAATTTAATGTTAAGTTTGGTTATGTTTCTTTAGTCTCGGATCAACATGCAACTGTTCTGTTTTCAAGATGAGAAGAGGCTGCTTGGGTCATTCTCAGACAAGCTGATATTAATGTGATCTGAAATTGAAATATTTAAGATTAAGCGTGTTAGTGGCTCAGTCTTGTCCGACTCCTAGCCTGCAAGGTTCCTCTATCCATGGGATTTTTCAGGCAAGAATACGGGAGTGAGTTGCCATTTCCTCCTCCAGGGGATCTTTCTGACTTAGGAACGGAACCCGGGTCTCCTGCATTGCAGGCAGATTCTTTACCATCTGAGCCACCAAGGAAGCCCCATTTAAGATTTAATTGATTGAATTAAACAGAAAATATTTTCAGCTCTCTTTAAGGGGGAGAAAGGGAGTGATTTTTAAGAATATGGGGCTGTCTCATAAGTCAAGGAATAAAAACCAAATAGCCCTCATGAAAAATTTGGAAGGATTCAAATAGTTCCCTCTCTCCATCTTTCTTTTCATTTTACACTGTTTCATTCTTACTCAGCTGCTGCTGCTAAGTTGCTTCAGTCATGTTCGACTCTTTGCAACCCTATGGACTGTAGCCCACCAGGCTCCTCTGTCCATGGGATTCTCCAGGCAAGAATACTGGAGTGGGTTGCCATGTCCTCCTCTAGGGGATCTTCCCAACCGAGGGATAGAGCCACATTTCTTATGTCCTCTGCATTGGCAAGTAGGTTTTTACCACGAGCGTCACTTGGGAAGCCCAGTTTTAATTATACAGCAATATGATTCAGTTATATACATGTATACACATACATATTTTTTCTCAGATTCTTCTCCATTATAGGTTATTACAAGATACTGAGTATAGTTCTCTGTGCTATACAATAGGTCCTTGTAGTTTATTTTATATATAATAATGTGTATCTGTTAATCTCAAACTCCTGATTTATCTCTCCCCATCCCTGCTCTCCTCTATTTGGTAAACGTACATTTGTCTTCTGTGAGTCTGTTTCTTTTTTAAAAATAAGTTCATTTGTATATTTTAGATTGTGCATATCAGTGATATCATATGGTGTTTGTTTCTTTCTGACTCACTTCACTCAGTAAGATAATCTCTAGGTCCATCCGTGTTGCTACAAATGGCATTAATTCATTCTTTTTTAATCCCAGTTTTAGAAAAAAGATTCTGATTAGTCTAGATTGCTTCAGTTCCTACCTCTGAGATAATCAAACATATCTAGAGAAGGACATAGCAGTAGGGAATAGGGAGTATTTGCATTGAACAGAGATTACATAAAAATGAATTACTCTCACTAGCTGCTTGGAGAGAAAGGAAAAGACAGGTAATTCCCTGAAATTGGTGATGATTAGTAAGTGGAGGTCAGTGTTGAACTGAATACACAAATGTAGTAAATATCTATCCACCTTATTTTTAAATGTGCTTCCTCTAAGGTTATTATAGATCTTCTTGTTATCTCCAAGCCCAAGATTATGTAGAAAGTTAGGTGCTCCAAAAGTAGAGATATTGGACTTTTCCTGCAGGATGATATTTCCAGTGAGAAATATAATGTGTTGGAATAATCATCTTCCTGTTCACAGTCCCATGTTCATCTGCTCACAGGACACGCACAATTTTCCTGCCAACGTACAGCATAACATTTCCTTCCCCCACCCTTTCCATTTCATTAATATGGAGGTGGGGAAGGGGTGTGCCAGCTTCTTCTTACAACATATTTCCCCTTAATTTTTCAACTTATCACCTCCCTTCTTGGAATCCTAGCTTTTCACGACAAATTGAAGAGTTCTTGTTTGTGCAAATCTGTTCGATGCTGGTATCTGCACCTGCACTTCTGGGCTGCGGCGAAGGAGCCACACGTGCACAATGAAGGTGACTCGCCCACATCCAGGAAGGGCAGGAGGCCTGAAATCAGCAAATCCAGCTCAAGCATTTCCCTGCCCCTGCAACTGGGGGGTCACTTCTGTTCCAGCAGACTGCTTCATGGCTCAGCACATTGCATCGCATTCAAATACTTACTGAAGAACTCCTAGGTGCCAGGTGCTGTGTTCATTAGTGTCAGAGTTGCAAAATAAGTAACATGCTCTTTCTGCCCTTGTAGAGACTGCCACCTTGATGGAATGGCAAGGTATTCTCACCAAGAATGTTGGTATAAGGGACAATGTGAACACGGAAAGTAAGTTTGTGTTGTGTTAGTTAGGGAATGGCAATCCATTCCCTTCTCCAGGAAATAAGTCTGAAGAGGAGTAATAAGAGAAAGGCTTCTTTGAAAATAAGTTTAAAGGGTAACTAGGAATTTAATACAAAGAATGTTAGTCACACAGTCATGTCCGACTCTTTGCAATCCTATGGACTGTGGCCCACCAGGCGCCTCTGTCCATGTGATTCTCCAGGCAAGAATACTGGAGTGGTTGCCATTCCCCTCTCCAGTGTATCTTCCCAATCCAGAGACTGAACTTCTTTACTCTCTGAGCCACCAGGGAAGCCCTAATACAAAGAGATAGGGAGCATATTCAGACCACGGGCATACCTCTATTCATAATCTGTCCAAAAGCGAATAGTCTTCAGTAGAATGTGAGTGCAGAAGGCTGACAGCTTGTGGAACTGAGGTCTCCTCTACTCTCATCACAAGGAGAACTGAGAGAAGATGTGAGAGAGGAGAAAATAGGGCCGAATTAGTGGGGACAGGGCCTCATGTTGAACAGGGGCCCTAATGCAGAATTGCTTGTTTAGTCAGTGAGTGAAGTCGCCCAATCTTGTCCCACTCTTTGTCACCCCAAGGACTATAGCCCACCAGGCTCCTCTGTCCATGGGATTTTTCAGGCAAGAGTACTGGAGTGGGTTGCCATTTTCTTCTCCAGAGGATCTTCCCAACCCAGGGATCGAACCTGGGTCTCCCACATTATAGGCGAATCCTTTACCATCTGAGCCACCATGGAACCAAGCAATTGGAGCCAACTAAACATGGTTTAGTTGGAACCATGGAGCCAACTAAACAAACCAATTGCTTGTTTAGTCAAGTAAATGCAATTATTTATAAACTCAAGTCATGTTTCTAGAGGGTCTACCATTTGCCAGGACCTATCACACAGTACCTGTCTTGTCCATTTTATAGATGGAAAAAGTGTCTCAAAGGAGTTGACAATTTTCTTAAGACACAAAATTAGTAGGTACTAGAGCTGAAGACTGAACCCAGCGTGCTGGACATATGAGATGGTAACATTCATCCGAAGAATTAAAAAAGGAGGTGGACAAGAGCTCACAGGACTTGCTTTCTCCTTAGCTGCCGGAATTTGCCCCCCTCTCTTCCTTATCCCTCTAGGCAGCTCTAGTTACCAGGTTGTAATTAAAGACCCCACGCCAGCAGAAATGTGTTGATATGTTCTGTAGATCCACCATTATGTCTGACTTAGTTACTTTCTATTTCTGCTTCTCTCTAGTTACCTTTAAGCTTCTGCCCTTCTGTTAAGTCCTGCTTAGGCCTCTGCCTGACATACACTCTCTCTACTTGTCCAACCAAACTTAGAGACTATGTGATTAACCCAAGCACCATCACCATCCTTATGAAATGAAGCTTTGGGCTAGACTTCTTCTAGACCACAAACCAGCCTTTATGTAGGATACTATTGGTCAGATGCTCATCATGATGCAAAAAAAAGCTATAGCTGAGATGGTTGATTCACGTGACTTGAACTTCTATATAGAAGGGGCTCGCTATAGACAAAGAAACAAAGCTGAGACATATAGTTTCAAGCACTCACTGAAATCAATTTCACATTCATCTCATTCTGTTCCAAGAAAAGCTGAACTCTGAGAAGTGTTCTTCTTTTCAAAATGAGAGTACATTTCTTAAATTAAATATTGTTATATATATTTCTTTTTGTCTTCCACTGCAGTAAGTCATCCACAGTAGTACTTGATTATAGCAAAGGGGTTAAGAACACAGACTTTGGATCAGTCAGCCAGCTAGAGGCTTGCTTCTTAGCTTGGCTACTTGTTATCAATAGGACTATAGTAAATTACTCAGATTTTCTATGTCTCTTTTTCCTCATCTGTAAAATTGCTATTAGTAATTAATGGAGCTTATTCAAGGGTCAAATGAAATAATATCTCTAAGCTGCACATAATAAGCACATAACAAAATGATAGACCAGTTTTAAAAATAAACTGATACTGCCTTAAGATTAATAGATGTTCATTTACAAAAGTTATTTGGAGGAAATTAAGAATAAAACAGAAGAAACTTTGTAAAATGATTGCTTTCAAAGGCCTTGGGTTTGTTGCATTTCTTGCTTTATTAAAAATGTTTTATACAGCACCAGAGGGGCCAAGATAAAGTCATGGTTCTGTTTAGTCCTCTATTTCATTTGCAAAAATTATATTCTAAATCTCTATTCCTTGAGTAAATGTACCTTTTCCATAAAAATTTTCTAAAAGAGATTCTCTAATTCTTAAAAAAAACTCAATGTGCTAATGACCACAAAAAGATGAAATTGAAGTTAGTTGAGCCAAGATTTTATGCATAAATAAATGATGGTGACACATTTTTAAAATGTATACAAACATAAAAGGACAAAGTTCATAAAGCAAGTTAATCACAGTTTATTTTTTGATGTGTTTTAAAAAAAATGTCATTGATGACCTTTCAGAAGCGAATACAAGAGAAAGAAGTAACACTTGAGTTTGGGGGAAAAACATTAAAAATTATCCCTTTTGATGCATAAGAACATTTGCATATCCAAAGCCAGCTTCTCAACAGTGCTGTGATTTTTGTTTTTTTTCTGAATGATCAACTCTCTAATTAGCCAATTATCATTGCAAATAGAGAAAGGGACAAAAATCACAAACTGTTAGTAACTTAAAATAGAAATCTACATCACTACATATGAAAGAAGAGTTTAAGTAGAATGAGTGACTGGGGATCAGAATGAAATTGTTTTTAAACCTTTGTCAAGATAAAAATAACATTTTACAATGTGGTATCACTTTTCTCTGAGTAATGAGAACAATTTTGACATCTGCATGACTGTTATAAAGCAGTGTGTGTTCCATCTGTAAAAAGCACAAAGGAGCTTTGAAGTATTTCATAACCTTTATTAACAATAATACCAAAGTATTCAGAAGCTGTTTAAATGGTTGTAGGTATGAATATTAAACTGTCTATATTGGCTGTAGTCAATGTATCCATACCTCCAAATAGTGAATGAAGCACACTACTAACATTTGGAAACCAGTATCATTGCCTGGAGAATTCCAAGGAGGGCTGCCCATGGGGTCAAAAAAGAGTTGGACACAACTGAGCGACTTTCACTTGGAAATATCAACCTCTGAAATCATAACTAAGAAGAATCAACAGAAACTAATATAATAAGCCATCTGTAGAGCTAACCCACAATAGGAGATATTTTGTAAATAAGTCTACAGTGTTGCCAAAAACTTACCAGGCTGATGCCAATCAAAAATAAAACTGAGGAGCAATAGACAAAACTACAGAAATTATTCCATGCCTATGGTAATCACAAACACAAATGCCATGTTAGATGTAAGAGTAGAAAATACATTTCTGAATAAGAATTTGTCAGTAGTCCAATACACTGCTCTAAGGTAAAGAATTGGGGTGGGGGGTGGTTCTCTCTTTATTCAGTGGGTATGTTAGCCACAGAAAGATCTGCTGCCTCAGCAAGTGCACATCTGGGTCCAGGAATGGATGGCCCCAATCTGGACTGACCACTAGCTAGTTGGGCACTAACCCTTCCTATCAAAAAGCCATGCCCTGTTTATACAACCAGTCTCAGTGACTGGTTGGATGGGTCTCGTGGTAAATTAAAACACTGGCCTTCTGCTTTATATACTTGCTTGTTTTGTGTTACTTAGTGTGAGTCAGACCCTGGCACCTATTAATCCCTAGTGACTTGATAAAGAGAGCTTTCTCTACATGCATAGCTGAGGTCTGAATTCTGGAGTCTGGAAGCTCCACCCAGCTACAGTTCATCTTCAAGTCAACGGCTAACAGTGGTTCAGTGTTCCTACAAAATATATCTCACAATAGATTATACTTAACTAAATGGAAATGTATTTACTTTATGGTAAATGCTTCTTGCAATGCAGATACTACTAAAATTATTAATATAAAATACTAGGCAACCAATTGAAAAGCATAAAATTCATACCTCCATGAGTGCTTTCTCTATTTTCTGATCATTTTATTTATATTACAGATTTGACACTAGCCATACACTTCCCTCAGCTGTAGTATTTACTACAAGTCTGATCTTTTCTTCTGAATTTTAAATTTTTTGAGGACAGGTATCAATTTATCCCTGCCTCCTCTCACATCCTAGTGTAGTACCTCAAGTACTGTAAATACGTACTCGGAAATGTTTGTTGTACAAATAAAATGCCCTACAATCTGTATATCCTACCTTGTCAGATTGTGTCCACTATCTTGTATTTACAGAAATGAGAAAACTTGGAACTGCATTTCCAATAATTCCTACTACCATCAGAGTCCTGGTTAGACTCCACCAAGGAAAGGTCCTTGCTCGATATTCAGAAAGAGAACAAGGCACCATTGTTGCTCTTGTAAAGCAATGGACAAATGTGAAAGCTTTTGAACATCCTGTTGAAAATCACCCATTTTGCTGCTGTAGATAGCCAGGGTCATCAACAGAAGATGGATCAACAAAGAACTGGATTCCTCCCAGTTCTTTCACTTCCTAATTTCCCAGAATGCAGCAGTAGGTCTCCCTGAACATGTTCACCGTCCTCCCAACAGTGCCACAGGCACTAATTCTGTCAAATTCCCTTCTGCCTAAACTTTCTAGAGTAATTTCTGTCTTCATAAATAGTGCTATACACTGCAACTAACAATTCCTTCATTTTATCATTTCTATTGTGTCCTTATTATGAAAAAAAAATCTTCAAAATTTTGAACATTCTTTACAGAATGTGAACCTATTAGCACTGGAGGAAATGTCATCGGTCTCAAGTTCCAATTATGAATGAGAGATCATCTTGTTTGTTTCCCTTATCACAGAATCCTATTACTGTCTAATCTTTGAAACATTTTTTTGATATATTTTCTTTGATTTTTCTAATTTTTTAATATGGAAGGCAAATCTTGTCATAGTTATTCTATAATGGCTAGAAGTGGGTTTCCCTAGTTTATATCTTGGAGAAGAATTCTCTTTGGAAGGGAAAATCAGTCTCTCCCACCAGTGAGCTTATGTGTTATGTTATGTGAAAAATCAAAACCCTAGTTCATGGTGGAATGCAGAGATTTTTTCATAATGAAGAGTAAAGTGTTCAGTATGTTGATGTCAAAATGTGTTACCCTGGGGGCAAAATTATTATATATTAAGAAGTACAGTCAAAGTTTGGCTGAGACAAAAGGTAAGGGGTACACTATTGACTTTCCTCCTGCTAGGTGCCAGAGAAAGGTGGAAAGTGGAAGAAGCCTGGTATATGAAAGTATGGTAACAACAGTCCTACAGAGGAAATGTAGGCTGTAACTGCTTTTGGTCTGGACGAATCCTACAGACTCTAGAAGCTAGTATCCAGTCAAAAGCTTTTACCCCTGGATTTAATTATTTTCTAACTCCCAAAGCCTCTGTAACCCTTTTCTTAAATGTCATAGTCTGTTTTTATCTGTTTTCTGCTGGATTAGACACTATGCTCAAGTTGTGGTCAAAAGGATCCAGCATTCAATTTGCAATCTGGAAATGGTGTTTTATGCCACCTTTAAGGAACAGAATAAAGATTAGAAGAACTTGACTGGCTGAGAATACAAAGACAAAAAGGCTGAATTGGTGGAATATGTAAGCAGTTTTCAGGAAATTCTGGGCATGTTAAATTCCAGTAAAACAGAACATTCTTTTATCCTGGGGGGAAAAGGGGAAGGGCCAGTATTTATTGGGTTATTAATTGGACATATACCCCCAAATGACAGGGCATCTGCTATATCTTCAACATTTAAAAAAAAAAAATAGTGGTATTAAATGAAATTAGTTTCTTCAGGGCATAGTTCTCCAAAAAGTGTGAATATATAGAAATGGAGAATTATTTTTAAAAAGTCTGAAAATGACCAGACTTTCTTTAAACATTATAAGAATTCCCTTATTATTGCTAAAACAAATTTATGGTACAATTTTCCTCTTTTATGAAATTAAATTGTTTTTATTTATTATTCATTTTCATAAATATATGAACTAATTGTTTTCACAGTATCCTCTGTTATGTTTTGGTTAAATGAATACCTGGCTGTTATACTTCTGGTCCACCTACATATTCTGCATTGTGCAATTTAAATTTTCTATGTGAAGGTCCATAGTGGTTACTTTTATAGGCTAGAAATAAACCAGTATACAGTTCAAGTTCAACCAAATCGAATTGTTGGACATCTGAGGGGCAGAGAGGAGTGTGAAAAAAATCCATCACTGTGAAGTTTATGTGGTTTAAAGATAACAGCCATTATTTCCAAGGAAACAGAGGCAGAAGGGATTTCTTTGAGGAGTTAGATATTAAAATTTTTTACTTTTTAAAATATTTATCTGACATTTTTTTTAAGTTCTTGGGCTTCTCTTATAGCTCAGTTGGTAAAGAATCTGCCTGCAAGCAGGAGACCCTGGTTCGATTCCTGGGTTGGGAAGATCTGCTGGAGAAGGGATAGGCTACCCACGCCAGTATTCTTAGGTTTCTCCTGTGGCTCAGCTGGTAGAGAATCTGCCTGCAGTGCAGGAGACCTGGGTTTGACCCCTGGGCTGGGAAGATCCCCTGGAGAAGGAAAAGGCTACTCACTCCAATGTTCTGGCCCGGAGAATTCCATGGACTGTGTAGTCCATGGGGTCACAAAGAGCCAGACATGACTGAGTGACTTCCATTTTTCACTTTTCTTAAGGTCTTAATGCCAGGAACAGACCCATTCTTTTACTCTAATAAGCAGAGGAATATATCTGTTGAGCAGAGAAACATATCTGTTCATGTTAAGGCTGCACTCTTCCTTGGATTTTCATCAAACTCAACAGCGTATATTTAGTCTAGTACATGGTAACTCAACCCAAAGACATTTCAAGGCTCCACCTAATTTGCAACATATTTATTCACCTAATATTATCTAATTTCCATAATATTTATCCTGATTAATTTGAATTATTTGTTATAAACTTTCTTAAAGTAATTCGTGGGAGAAATATTTTCCTTTAATAAGAAAATGGATTAGAGGACCTTGATAAACTAAAATGTTTCTGAAAGGATAAAAGTCCTGAAGAGTACTGTTCGCATGGGAATGACAGGAAGCACACATAGCACATCATTATTTCTTCCACTTGTACTCGTAGTGATTTCCAAAAGGGAAAAAACTTGAGCACACTCATAGAAACTTTGAGTCATCAGGCATTTTTGCCTGTGACTGCCTACTTAATCCAGGAAGAAAGTGAACATTCATGAGTCAGAGCCCTTAGCTTTGCCGAGTTCACTTAAAAATGACAATGGAATATTGTAGAAAAAGAATTTGCATCAAATAATCTGGAAAATATTTGAAATAAACCAGCACTTGGTCAGTCTTATTCTCCTTCCATGTGGGTGTGAAAGAAATAGAATTGTTTCTGGAAATCTGTTTTTCTTCCATAGGAATGAGCCTACCATCATAAGAAGCTGTAAAGCATTACAATAAAGAGGGAGTCTGATACAAGCAACATTAGGACAAGTTAGACTTGATACAATAGCACTGCCTCAGTAAGATGGTGTTGTTTTATGTGGAGGAACTGTGCCATTCATTTCTTAAAGTTCTGTCTGTGTTGATTTAACTTTTCTGGAGAAAGGTTAAATTGGCTTTAGACTCTACATATTAACTTGTTGGTACCCCAAGTATTTATTTATGATTAGAAAAAAATTAGTTCTACCAACTTCAAGCTATGGTCTAGAAACAGAAACAAACAATAATTAAATAGTCACACAAAATAACTGAGTTACGTGCTCTGAAGGGAAAGAACAAGATGCTAAAAGAATGACTACAAAGAAGATCCATACCTAGACAGGGGGGCCAGATGGTCTCTCATGAGGAAATTACTAAAGTCATTGTGAGAGAGAACTGAGTGAATACAGGAAAAGGAGAAAGGGCACTTCAGACTAAAGGAGACTGGGGTTGTACATGCTCAGCTGTGTCTGACTCTTTGCAACCCCATGGACTGTGGCCTGCCAGGCCGCTTTATGGGTGGAATTTTCCAGGCAGGAATACTGGAGTGGGTTGCCATTTCCTTCTCCAGGGGAATCTTCACCACCAAGGGATTGAACATGTATCTCCTGCTTTGGCAGGTGGATTCTTTAACTGAGTCACCTGGGACCACACGTGTAAATGTTCTTTGTGAGGAATTGAATGTGGGGAATCTAATGGTTTAAATAGAAAACAAATAGTAAAATGGTAACTAGAAACCCAAGTAGATCAATAACTATATCAAACATAACTGGTCTAAGTATTTAAAAAATAGTTTTTCAGGGAAGATTACTAATAATAAAAACAACAAAGCCTAATTATATACAGCTTACAACTTATGTACCTTTACTATAAGGACACAGAGAGTTTAGAAGTAAGGGTAAGAAGACAGTAAGCATCACTAGAAAGCATCAGGGAATTTTAAAATGATAAAAAGGAAGTCATCTGATAAGGTCAAATAATTCTAAATTTCTAGACTCTTTGTAAGCTTCAAAGTAGATTGAGCAAGAATGACAGAGTTAATAGAAGTTATAGATAAATCTACAACCACAGAGGAATTTTTTTTTACCAGTCTTCTAATACCAGATAGAACAAACAGATAAATGAGTAAAGACATAAAAAAAGCCAGATCACATCTTTAATACACTTAACTTAATTATATTAATGCAACTCTGCCCCCAACAATGAAAAAATACAAATTCATTTCAAGAGCACAGGGAACATTTGCCGTGATTGATCTTGTGCCGTTCTACAGAACCAGATTTTTTTTAACAACTTTCAAATGATTGACTTAATTCAGAGTAAGTAATCTGACCACAGTGAAATTATGCAGAAAAGGATTGAGTGGGTCTGTAACTAATTCCTCTCTTGTCAGGAAACTGGAGGCTGACTTTTGATGCTTAAATTCCTTATAATTTTTGACTGATGGAATTTACTATCTAAATTTTGAATGAGGATTTTTCAGAGATTTTCTTATGTGTGATTATTAGTCTGAGAAATGCTTACAGCAGAAAATACCTGGTATATAAATAAACCTGCACAATTTGGATACATGAGCCACTACTGTCCTGAAAAATGGAAATGAGTCACGTACTCCATCTGGCTATGTGACTAGTGGGATACAAAAGTTGAGAGATCCCCAAACTAAACATCCCCAACTAATTCACTAAGCATAAAATGTTAGTGTTTGTTATTCCAAATATAAAGGACATCCTGGTTTGAAAAAAGGTGTCCAAGGAAGCTGTGTTTGGTGAATTGGGGGTCTCTGGGTTATTGCTATGGTGTTTTTTATCACTCTATCTTGAATCCTTTGCTAATTACTAGTAATGCCTGATGCTGAGTAAGCACATGTGTTAAGTAAGTCTGATAATGTGGGCATTTGTAATCAAGAAAAAATTAAACTCAATTAAATATAATAAAAAGGAGAGAGAAAGTGTTAGTTGCTCAGTCATGTCCAACTCTTTGTGACCACGTAGACTGAAGCCACCATGCTCCTCTGTCCATGGAATTCTTTAGGCAAGAACACTGGAGTAGATAGCCGTTCACTTCTCCAGGGTGTCTTCTTGACCCAGGGATCGAACCCAGGTCTCCTGCATTGCAGGCAGATTCTTTACTGTCTGAATCACTAAGGAAGCCCACAATAGAAATTTCAAATAACACATGAGTAAAGTAAGAAATTTCAATATTAGATATATATTATTATATGTTAGATATAGATAGATATAGATATATATATAGGTATATACATAGGTATAGATAGATATTAGATATAGATATATTAGATAATAAAGTATGATAAATTGGAACTTGTGGGTTGTGTTTAGAGAAACAATAATAACTTTTGATCATATGTTACACAAGAAGGGAGATTGAAACAATTCTCTAAATACACATCTAAAGAAGTTAGAAAATGATCAGTAAATGAAGCCTGAAGGAAGAAGACAAGAGACAATAATAAAGGTAAGTTTGGGAATTAATGACTTGGAAATCAAAGATACAGTAGAGGAAAACAACAAAGCCAGAACTTGGTGTTATGGGTTGAATTGTGGTCCCCCCACCAAATATATGTTGAAGTCATAACCCCCAGAACCTCAGAATGTGACTTTTTCAGACACAGGGTCATTGCAGTTGTAACTAATTAAGATGAGGTCATACTGGAGTCATTTCCTTGTAATCTTTCACTGATGGAATTTACTGTTTAGATTATAATTCAGGAGTTTTTGTAGTGTTATATATGTAGAATGGGAGAACAGGCAAGTAGGTATCATTTGGAGAAGGTTTTCAGAGAAACCCCGATTTCTATTAAACTGCTGAGTAGATAGAGAGATGAAGGAAAAGGTAAACAGCTCCTGTTTGGAAAAAAAAACAACAGTATTTGAGGTGCGCGAGTCCCATGCAGCAATCGACTGTGTCTATGGCCTTTCAGAGATGAGAGCAAACAGCAGGTAGGTGTGGGCCAGATGCTGGGGATGAGAAACTGGGAAGGCAGAGTCCCAACCATCTCACCGTCAAGGGCAATGGCAGTTGATATGGGAAGTGAGAAAAGCAACAAGGTAAAATAATCTGGAAGCTATGTTGGAAAAGCAAGAAGAGAATGATGAATAAAGAGAATTTTACTAAAGGAGTAGAATGTAGCATAGTTGAAAGGTAATGAGTGATGTGAATTACACAATTTTAACTGCAAATTTGGAATCGCTAACTTTTCTGCTATTTTGCTTTATACTGCATTTGTCTTTTGGTTTCTAAGTTCCATAGCAGAAACCTAATCCTATTAACGTTTTTCACTAACTAATATATTGTTTTGCACATATTGGACAATGAGTTAAGACAAAACAAAGATTTTAGAAACCTAAATATGTCACTAAATCTAATGTCTGTTACTAGATGATTTTACACAATATATTTAAACTCAGTATCAGTGTATACATCTTTAAAATAGCTGTAAGTGTGACTCATGAAAATGTGGTGAAGATTAAATAAGAAATCAAGTACCTTGTAAAAATACCTGATGATTACACTGTATTGTTTCAATGAACTATAGGCCTTTACTTATCTGAATTGAATTTCACTGTATTGGACTGAAGTTTAGATAGTTTTTACCTCCTTTTTAATCTATCTTATTTTTACTCAGTTATTTCCTATTTATTTATTTTCCTATGCTCATATTTTTGAGACTTATTAAAGACACATAATCTTAAATGAATTAAATTAAAAGAATTTTTGGAAAATAAATTGAACTACACTGCCTTAAAATGTACTATATATTAAAAGTCATATTTATACACATGCTCAAATTTCTGCCAATCTCTTTGAAATGCATATGTTCTTAAACTAAAATTAACAAAGTAGTTTGGGCGTCCCTGGTGGTTCAGTGGTTAAGAATCCACCTGCAATGTAGGAGATGTGGTTTGAGACATGGCTTCAATCCTTGGGTTGGGAAGATCCTCTGGAGGAGGAAACAGCAACCTACTCCAATATTCCTGCCTGGAAAATCTGATGGACAGAGTTGCCTGCTGGGCTACTGTCCATGGGGTCACAAGAGTCGAACATGACTTAGTAACTAAAATATTATTATACTAGGAAAATAGTTTTGAGATTAATTCTGATTATAATAAGAATTCAATATCTCATAGTCCCCAAATTACCAGTCATCATTTGGGCTGTTTATGATGTTACAAATCTAAATGAAGTACCAGAAGCACCCCATATTAAAATATATTTTAAAAAAAGCTTATTTTTTTTTTTCCTTTTTGTCACTATGGTTTGTCACTTTATGTCAAGTGGACATAAAACGGGCCAGAGATAAGAAAGTCTGCAAAACAATCCCTCATTGTAGTAAAAAAGACTTTTGAGCAAACACCAACTGAATTAACTCAGTTTATGGCTATAAGAGGCTAAAAGGAATATAACACTCACAATAAAGAATAGCATCATTGACAACCATAAAAAGCAAAAATTAAAAAAAAAACACCTTTTAAAAAGTCCTTATTTACCTAACCATATTGTGACATTTTTTATAAATATGATTCTGAGTTATATTATGTGCCAACAGACAGAATGTTTGTGTGCCCCCCAAAATGTATATATTAAATTCTAACACCCAAAGTGATGATTTGGAGGTAGAACCTTTGAGGAATGATTAGGTCATGAATGTGGAGCCCTTACGAATGGAACTGGTGCTCTTATAAAAGACAGCAGAGAGCTCCCTTACCCCCTCTGCCATGTGAGGTCACAGTGATAAGTTGGCCATCTAAGAACTAGGAAGCAGATTCTCACCAGACACCAAACCGCTGGATGCTTGATATTGAATTTCCAAGACTGTGAGCAATAAATTTCTGTTTATAAGCTACCCAGTCTTACACACAGTCTTACAATGGTATTCTATTACAGTAGCCTGAAGGACTAAGATACTAGGGAAAAACAAAGTGAATGGAAACAAGCAATTTAAGGGTACAAAAAAGTACTTACTCTTTAACTTTGTGGTCCAATTATTAATAGTTCTCAAAAGAGACAGTTGAAAACAGAAAGAGGACATATCTAATAATTGTGGACAGTGGATCTCTGTGTTGAAGACACTCCAAATCTATTTGCAGTATGACTTCCATTAAAGAAGCAAGAATCCATGTCAGCCCAGCACCATACCTCCAAGTATTTATTCTGATGGTAGAATAAACTAATAAGTTAAACTAATCAGGGTGGATAAAGAAGCATCTATATTCTACCCATTTTGTCTGAAAGACATTTCAGGTATTTAGGTAGAGACATTTGAAGCAAATCAGAGACATCACTATATTAGAATTACAATAACCACAAAACTAAAAACTGTTGTTCAGTGAGAAATGTTACAGCTGAACAGGTTTAAAATATAAGGTTTTGTTCAACATACTCTAATACTTCTTATCAGGTTATTCTTAGTAACTGGCACTGTATTCATTTTACATTTCTGGCATAGGAAATTACCACAAAGCTAGAGGCATCAAAAATACACATTTATTATTTTACATTTTTCTAGGTCAGGAATCTAACACAAATATCACTGGTCTAAAGTCAGGGCTGTATTCTTTTCTGGAGGCTCTGGAGGAGAATCTTGTTATCTCGGCTTTTTCAGCTTCTAGAGGCCACCTACATCCCTTGGCTTGTGATCCCCCTCCTGCATCTTTAAATCCAGCAGTGCTACATCTCTCTGACTCATCTGCCATCACATTGTTCTCTGACTCAGCTGGGAAAGAGCCTCCACTTTTTAAAGAATTATGTTGTACAATTGGACCCACCCATGCATACGTGCTAAGTCATTTCAATCCTGTCTGTCTCTTTGTGACCCTATGGACTATAGCCCATGAGACTTCTCTGTCCATGGGATACTCCAGGCAAAACTACTGGAGTGGGAGAATCTATCCATATAATCCAGAATAATTTCCCAATGTCAAGGCCCTTGTCCTTAATCACATTTCAGAAGTTGAATTCACCATGTAAGATACCATACTCACAGCTTCCAGGGATTAAAGAGTGAACATTTTTGGCTAGGCCATTAAATTCTGTTTTATTTTGTTTTCCTAAGTTTCTTTAAAGTGTCACCCCTATGAGGCTATTAAGGTTTGTGTAGTTTAGTTAGGGAAGCAAGTTTTATTTGTAAGGATGGATAAAATACGTCTAGAATCATGAACATATTATACCCTCTTAGAGAATTAATCACATTACTACTATTAAATACTCCTTTTCATCCTCAGCAATATCCTTTGTTCTGGAATCTACTTTACCTGATATTCATATATTCACTCCAATTTTGTTTTGATTATTGTTGTTTGCTATGTCTTTTTTCATCCTTTTAATTAGTTTCTGTATTTATTTTTGAAATGGATTTCTTCTAGGCACATATAGTGGGGTCTCACTTTTTCATACAATTAAACAATCTTTGCCTTTCAATTGGAGCATATAGACTACTAATATGATTGGGTTAAATCACAGAACATTGCTATTTATTTTCCTTTTGTTCTTGTGGCTGTAAGTCTAACCCACAGAAGTTTAAACAAAAAATCAACTACCTAGCATATCTGGTAAGCACATACGCTATGCCATCATTTTTCTTTTTTTTTTTTTTGCCTTCTGTTGGATTGAGTATTTTTTTGCAATTCCCTGTATCCCCTTTTTGTCCTATCACCTATAGTTTTGTTTTATTATCTTAGTGATTGTTTTGGGGTTTCTAGTATATATCTTTAACTTATTAAAGTCTACCTTCAAGGGATAATATACCACTTCACTTGTAGTTATAGGAAACTTTACAGGATTCTTCTGTTTCTCAAATCCTTTGTGGTGATGTTATCATACATTCATTGCATGTTACAAACTCCAGAACATACATTTTTTAATGCCTTTTAAACAGTTATTTTTTAGTTTAAACAGTATAGAAATAGCTCATGTATTTATCTACAGTTGTTTTCTGTGATCTTCATCCTTTGCAGATCCATATCTTCATCCTGTATAATTTTTCTTCTTCTCTAAGGACTTCCTTTAACATCTTTTGTAATAGAGGTCCATTGATGATACTTTCATCTTTTTTGTCTGTCTGCAAAAGTCGTTATTTTCAGTTCAAAGGTATTTATTCTATATTTAGAAGTCTAGATTGATAGCTTTTTTTCTTTCAGTACTCTAAAGATGTTACTCCACAATCTCTTTACTTACAGAGTTTCTAATTAGAAGTCTGCTGTCCTTCATGCTTCTGCCTTTCTTGGTTGTGGCTTTTCTGACTTTATTTATGATTGTTTCTTTACCACTGGCTTTAGCTATTTTATTATGATATGTGATATGACATTATTCTATGTGTCTACTTAATATGCTTAAACTTTCTTCTTCTCAGATATATGTAATATGATTATAAAATTGTTTCAATGTCCTTGTGAATAAATTTTACTATTCATATAATTTCTGAGTCTTTTTCAGTTGATTGTTTTTTCCCTTTCTTCACATTGTGGATTATATTTTCTTGCTTCTTTGTATGCCTGCTATTGTATTGTGTCTTTTTGTTACATCTTCACTATGATTTCAATTTCCTCCATACTAAATTTCCTTTATTATCCCTGTGTTTAGATTTTTAGTGTTTAAATTAGACTTTCAGAACCTTGTCTGAGTCCCTTGGACTGTAAGGAGACCCAACCAGTGAATCCTAAAGGAAATCAGTCCTGAATATTCATTGGAAGGATTGATGCTGAAGCTGAAACTCCAATAGTTTGGCCTCCTGATGCGAAGAACTGACTCATTGGAAAAGACTCTGATGCTGGGAAGGATTGAAGGCAGGAAGAGAAAGGGACAACAGAGGATGAGACGGTTGGATGGCATCACTGACTCTATGGACATGAGTTTGAGTAAGCTCTGGGAGTTGGTGACGGACAGGGAAGCCTGGCATGCTTCAGTCCATGGAGTCGCAAAGAGTCAGACACGACTGAGCAACTGAACTGAACTGAATTGAACCTTGTCTGATTTATAGATTTATTTGTCATGGGTATAGCTTTTAAGGATAAAATAACATTTTAAAACAATAAAATAAATAGATATATTTTCTTATTCCTGTTTTACTAACATTCGTATAATTCTTTTTGAAACTTCTTCACTAGACTACTTAGCTTATTTTCAGTAATTCCTATTTTAAAATGAAGTATATAGGGGTAAACATTTCTTTTCCTCCAGATAGCCACATCAAATCTCTTTTCCAAATTATTTCCTTATGATTTTCCTTATCATTTTAAGTCATATTTTTTATTTTTTTGTCACTTTGAAAGCTTTTGGAGATATTTTATAAGATCTAAGTGGATGGACTACTTTTTATATTCCTGTGATACCATACTCCACATTCACTTGTAGTTCTATGAACATCAACTAGTATGATCACCAAGGTCTTAAAGAGAGAATTGGTGACTTCAACATTTTACTAGTTAGACAAAAATGTTATGAAACATTCTTGCCAATTATTCATATCATGCAACTCTAAAATAACAGTTTATGAGTCATTTATGGACACCACTGTAAATGTTACAACATCTTAAAGCTTTGTGTATACTTTTTGAATGTAGTACATCCTCTCAGTGTCACTGACAATTGCATAATCAATATCATGCTATGTTAGATTTTGTGAGCTCCTACATAACATCTTAACACCGTATGGCATCTCAATATGGAATTTCCTCTTGCTTATAAACTGTCTTCTTTCTCTTGAAACCAGGGTTTGTATCCCCTCTGCAGCACAAGCAAGACTTGGTTCCACAGTGTTATTGGGCAAGTGTTTTATAGCATGTTTCCTTTTGCTCATTGACCATGAAAAATATTTTAATTTGATTTATTAAAAAGCTCCACAGTAAAGTTTCATTAAAAACTTCCCACATAGGTGTGTTAGTTCACTACAATATAGTCAAACATTCAGGCTTGAGATAAGTGGCACAGCTCTGTAATGTAAGCACAAACCCTCATTCCTAAAATTCATGAATCTTAGACTTTGGGGTAAGGATGGAGAGAGGTTTCACACAACACGGTTTGACAAGAATATATTATATTGCTAACCAGAGACTTTTGTGTTGCTTGCTTCAAAAGAGAGCTAAAATTAAATTATTAGTATAAAAATTCCTTAAAGTGATATGACCAACATCTAATCCCCAAAGTTGCCTTGATAAGCGGAATCTCTTCAGGCTCAGGTTAGACATTAATCTTATTTTGCTTAAAAGTCAATTGGAAGTTTGGAGTTAGGCTGCCAGCTTTACCCAACAGTCATTTTAACTGACAAGGAAAGTAGACCTCCTGAAAATTGAGTAACAAGTCAATTGGAGATTTAAAAAGTTCTAGCAAAGAGAAGTCACATGAACATGTGAAGTATTCCTAAACTCAATAAGAATCGTCTGGTTAATTGAAAATAGATGTTTCCTGTCTGAAATATGGAGTCTCTGAAGACTCTGACTCATGAAATCTGGGTCAGGAATTTGCATTTATAACAAATGATTCTGTGGCCAGAAAAGTTTAGGGAAAATTTGGCACTGAAAATTGTGCAACAAAAAATTGTTGTTTATTTACTACAATACTTCACTCATCAACACACCTACTCATCACTCGTTCATTCATTCCCACCTTTTGAACACTTACAGGGTTCCAGGCTTATGGCTGAACACTTGTAAATAGTCATGGGCAAGTCACAGTACCTACCGCTTAGGGCTCTTAGTTTGGTAAACACACAGGCTACAGTAGACATGGGTCCATGGTACAGAGCCATAGAAACAGGGCATTCGATATGTTTGTGCATATTGATTGTGAATGCATTGTTGGTCTTGCTTTTGAATTCCTGACCCTACTTCACCATTTGTGTGTGTGTGTTGTGGTGGTACAGCAATGAGGGGGAGGGGATTTCAGAAGTGGTTGAAAATTGCCTATTTTTTTATGCCTTTTACATCACAACAACTAATATTTTCATTACATAGATTTTCACACTGTTTTTTAAGTCTGTAAGTGAAGCTCTCATCCAGACTGATCTTTTCTATCTATACTTTCAGTTGAAACCTACTATAATCTCCCCTTTAAAAAGCTAACTTCCAAATAAACACCCAGCTTCTTTGGAGGTGGAAAGACATTTCACAACCTCTCAAGTTGGATTCTTAACTTTATCTTGATAATTCAAGCTTATAAACTTTCTGTTATTAAATTAATTTCAAGTTGCAATATATTAAATGCAATGACTCCATGGGAACATTTCTCCTTAAGAACTGAAAAAAGATTTAAAGGGAAATTTTTCAAAGGAATTATTTTTAGGAGTGTAATATACCTGATACCCATACAAAATGTTGAAGACAGCTAAGCAGCTTAAAAATGCAGATTCCCTCAAGTCCTTTTGCTAAAATTATGCCACTTTATCCACCCTTGCCCCCCGCCCAAATTAATAGGTAAATTTCTGCAAGACCTAATTTCCTTTGACAAAGGATGTCTTTCATGCTGTTCTGTTTTGCATATTGTTAAGCAGCTTTTGTTGTCAGTCTATTTGTTGTTCTCCAGTCATCGAAAAAGGTGGGGACTTCAGATGGATTCTCTAGTGAATAGGATGGTCTATGAGTTGGAAATCATTAAAGCCGAAAACATCAAAGACAAAGATAAACAGGATTAGATGCTAATTTTCAGTGCAAAAGAGTATAACAAGGGGAATGAAACAAGAACGTCAGCATGACTTTTGAGTCCCTGACTGGTTTTGAGACTGATTTTTAGAGAAATGTGCTTTTTGGCTTAAATAAAAAACCAGAGGTGGTCCTAACTTTGAATATTATCTTATCTTATTCTATTTATTTAAAGTCGACTTCCATTTTCTAAGTAAGATGATACTATTTATTTCGGCTACATCTTCCTGGTCCTGGACATGACCAGGTACACGCCTAACCATTTGGCCAGTAGGATGCTGCGTTCTGATGTTATCCTCTCCTTTTCTCTGCACTGCTGTTCTGCATAGTACCTGGAGGATACAGAAAGTGACTAGAGCCAGCATGTGCTATGTTGGACAAGCAATAAACCATGAAGGTTTGATGTTAAACTTGTAAATTTGAGAAGAGAAAGTTTTTGAAACTGCAAGTGATAATTAAGGTTATAAGAATAGTTTCTGAAACTGAGGGTGCCATAAAAGGAGAAAAAAACAGCAATATTTATTTACTTATCTAGGCTGGGGAAAGAAAGAAATAAATCCATGAAAAACTTATAGTTTAATAGAGATGTATAACTAATTAGAAAATAACAAGAAAGTAGTATTTAAGTTCTATAATAAGGCCTGTGAATATATACATTAAAGAGGTATGTGCTAATTACAATAAAATAGAGTAGTATTTCTCTTAAGAGGGAAAGATTTATGATCATGGTGAATTTTGAAGATGTGACTCCCACTTTAAAGGGAAAGATTTGGATTTCTGGAAACCAGGAGGACAAATATGTGATTTATTTGATAGTCTATATTTGTTGCTATTTTCCTTTAATAAATTAGATATCATTATATATATAAAATTATGCATTTCTCATAGATAGGAAGTAGGGACATCTAATCTTCTTATGTACGTCTGATAATTTTCAGCAAGACGTCCCTACTTGAGAGTCCCTTGGACTGCAGAAAGATCCAACCAGTCCATCCTAAAGGAAATCAGCCCAAAATATTCATTGGAAGAACTGATACTGAAGTTGAAACTCCAATTCTTTGGCCACCTGCTGCAAAGTGCTGACTCACTGGAAAAGACCCTGATGCTGGGAAAGTTTAAGGGCAGGAGGAGAAAGGGGTGACAGAGAGTGAGATGATTGAGCAGCCACCAACTCAGTGGACATGAATTTGAGTAAACTCTGGGAGATATTGGAGGACAGAGGAGCCTGGCATGCTATAGTCCATGGAGTCATAAACAGTCACACATGACTTAGTGACCAAACAATAATAACAACATGATACCTAGTAGAAAGAAAAAACTGGGTTTCATATCAGAAAGATAATTGCATTTTTTGTTTTGATGCTCATCAGGAATAAAAATTTCACCTCACATGTATATATACTGAGAAAGAGCAAGATATTTCATCTAACTCCTCTGATAGGTTTGGGTGCTTAGAACTAATACTAATCATATTGATATGCGATTATTTTGCAATACTTTCTTATTCCAAGAAACCATATGAAGCAATATCCCAAACTTGTTCTTTTGAAACTGTCCTATTCATGGACTGGTACAAATAAGCATTTCTTATTCACTCAATTTCACCATTTGGTTTTGAAAAATATGAGCAAACATCTTTTATCAATTATTTCAAACATATCCTCATAATAGTCATCATATTTCCAACATTGGAGTCAGTATTCATCTCTCACTCTCTCTCCTCCAGACTTCATATCCAATAAACCAGAAATTTGTTTGAGCCTTTCTTTAGAAATAATAGCTGCAGAATCCAATTTATCATGTTCTAAGTTCCCATCAGGTCTCCTATGAACTACTGCCACAGTGTCCTAACTGGTCTCCTGACTTGTAATTTTGATTCTGGAACCCAACTACTTATTTTCCATATAGCAATCCATGTTATTCTTTTAAGATATGGGATCATATCATTTTTCCCAAATGTCTAGGCCACTTATAGTGTAAGCCACAGTCTTATAGTGGTCTAGAAAGCCCTGTAGAATCTTACTTATTCATCCCTCTATTCTGCCTGTATTCTCAATCTAAAGTAAGTTCCTGGAGGCCAAGGATTTTGTGTTCACTCCCTAATCAACTGAGCCAAAACCTGTTTTTGACATGTAGGCAATAAATATTTGTTCAATGTAGGAGTACCTTCACGGTGACCTGTTATTTAAATTCCTAACTAGATCTGAGTTGAGAAAATCCAACTCCTTATAGCTCCATGAATCCTTATAGATACATGTGGTCTTTTAAGGGAGTAGGGATAGAAGATATGCCCTATAAGAATAATTTTTATTGTTTAAAGAAACATAGAGATGTGAAAGTTATATATATATATATACATATATATATATCTATATATCTGTTCTAGGCAGACACATAATTTTTCAGTTTAGAAGTTTTATTTGGAAAGCCATGAAGTTTTTCTCACATTATGCATAGCCAAATAGTGACTTCTTAATGTAAAACCTTAGATTCATTTTCTTCTCCTCAAGAAATTGAGAAAAAAAGTTGAGAATCCAATTGACTTGAACCTAAAAGGAGTCATAAATCAAACCCTTTGACCAATTACTTCTAACTATTCATGTCCATCTAAAGTAACTCAAGATTTTATCATGTATATGACAAATTGATTTTATTTTCTAAGTTTTCAGGTATGAATTGAAAAAATGCAGGAACAAATACATGAACTAAAGATGCCAGCAACTGGAATCATCTATATGAACAGTATTTCTGAATAGTTGATACTGGAAGGTATTGGTAATTCCTTGGTCTATTTAAACAGGATTATCATGATGCTCCCTACTTGGTCTTTATCTTAAGCAAAACTATGTGTAAAGCTGTAGGTTTTATATGTTGGTTATGCTTTTCCTAATACATTAAGATTATGCATAACTATTAAAATAGATATATCACCTAAAATCACCTAGATTGCCACCACTTCCAATTGTGTCACATTTTGGGAAACACTGTCCAGGATAGCACTATCCAATGGAAATATATTCAAGCTTTGTCTAGACATAGAGATTTTGCTTTCAATCAGTTAGAAAATCTGAGATACTGCTTTTCAATCTTGATATTATTTCCTTTACTGAATTGATATTTGATTGATCTATATTTCAGTGGACACAAATTATATTACTCTGTTGTGCTCTGGTGATTAAACACTATAAATACAATGTCAGCCAGCTCTGAATGTTAGGTCAGTTGTCCATGGGAGGTAGTAGAAACAGGCTTTACTAAGGAAAATGCAGAGTCCAGTAAATAATGGTAATGAAGTAACACACAGGGTTGAGAAATTAATATTTTTTCTCCCTTTGTTGATATCATTTTAATAAACATTTTGATGGACATTATTAAACTGACCTAACTTTACTATTGTTTAAATACCCACTAATTAGATAATGTAAATTATGTAATTAAATTTTATAAGATGATTAAGCTCATTTCTCAAGGAGCTAATAGTCAAAGGTATGATAACTTTTATGTATCATGGTGCCTAATGACTTCCTAACTGTAAGTTCATGCTAAAAAATGGTACCTCTCACAAATAAGTCTGGTTCATAGCTTAGAGCATGTCCTCTGGAGTCAAACTGGCTTCATACTAAGTCCCTTCGGTTGTGTCCATCTCTTTGCAACCCTATGGACTATAGCCTGACAGGCTTCTCTGTTCATGAGATTCTCTAGGCAAGAATATTGGAGTGGGTTGCCATGCCCTTCTCCGGGGGATCCTCCCGACCCAGGGATCGAACGTGTGTCTCTTATGTCTCCAGGTCTCCTGTACTGGTAGGCAGGTTCTTTATCACAAGTGCCACTTAAATCTAAGTGCATGAACTTGGATTGTTTTCACAACTGTAAAATGGGGATAATATAAGAACCTCAACAGAACGCTGTGAAAATTAAATAAATGAGTATTCCATAAATTGATACTAATATGATGGAAAGAGGAACTCTCACTTGTTAAACACTGAGAATTTAAATTAAAACATAGATGTTTAGGTAAAAGAGAAGAGCAGTGTGAAGGAAAACTACTTAAAATAAGTATCTCTGGAGTATGCGTAGTTGACCCAAATCCTGCGTGCGTGCTAAGTTGCTTCAGACTATTTGCGACCCCATGGACTGTAGCCCGCCAGGCTCTTCTGTCTATGGGATTTTCCAGGCAAGAATACTGGAGTCGATTGCCATGCCCAGCTCCTCCAGGGGATCTTCCCAACCCAGGGATTGAACCCATGTCTCTTATGTCTCCTGCATTGGCAAGTGGGTTCTTTACCACTAGCGCCACATGGGAAGCCCTGACTTACATTCTAGTGCTCTACAAAGCCATGGAATAGCCTGGTATGTTATTGGGATCTGATACCTTTGCTTCATAATTTGCTACAGGCAGAATGCTGAAGAAAGCATTTCAAACAATTCATGGTCAATGAAAATATTTAGAGATTTCAAAAATCTCTTTTTCAGAAATTAATTCTGGAAAAATTATTTGCAATGACTGGGTCCTAAAGTTTGATTGAAAACAAAAAAAAAACCACTATAAAGAAAGGAGAAAATTAGAGGTTTATCAAATCCTCATGAAAATGTTTATAGCCCACAGTACTGTGAATCTAGCTATAGGCCAGCATTATATTCTCTGCCCAAGGCAGTTCTTATTTTATCTCTTTGCTTCATCCACTTTTACTATAACAGTGTTTCCTGAGAGACTGTTTTGGTATTTAAACTACGGTATATCACTATTAGTGATTTTAATGACATTTTTGCAACTTTATAATAGTTGTATGACTTTGGAGCTTCAGATTAGAAGATCATGTTTAGGTTTCCAAGATCAAGATCACATATCTATCTATATCACCTATCTATCATCTACAGAAAAGCAATACATTTGGTTTTAAGTATCTTCAATGTAGCCCTTGATGCTAGAGATATTTGGGACAATTGCTTGGCAGAGCACCTCCTTGGTTTATAATGTATCCTATGAAATAACATTGGAAAAAAGGCCAAAGAATTAATTTTAAGGGGACAAAAATAAAACCAATTACCATTTATAAGGATTACATTGCAAAAAGGAAGAGAGGGATCACTCAACAGCCAGAGGCCAGAGAAATCCACAGCCCAGTTCCTTAATGTACCAAATGCAAGCCTTCTTTTGTACATGAGTACCATTAAAACATCTTCCAAGAACTGCCTTGCGGTCAACAGAGAGTGTAATAGGCTCATTACTTTCCTGAAATAAAGAGGAGACCCATGACACTCTGGTAAGAAAGAAGAGCTCTCATGAACTTCAGCAGGGGTGAGGAAAGCGGACCTCTTTGATGTTTATTAATTTACAATTTAATTTAATTACTAATTTAACTGCAGTTGAAAGAGGTAGAATAAAAATGGGATCTTAATGAGAGTCACAGTGTTTGTTCAGGGGAATAAAACTATGAAGATCTCTGGAAATTTATATAGTGTTCATAATTTCATCCAGGGGGACAGACATTAAGAGTCTCTTTGGTAGTTGAATTTTAACTTTTGGAATAAGTGACATAAATTTCTGTTGATTATGGAGGCTGTTCTATTTTAAAGAGCACTGTCAATGACATACTGATGAAGAAAAATCTTCAATTGCTCACATATAACTTTAATGAAGTTGTCCAATACAAGTGGGTCACACTCTAAGGACACCAGCCTACTTGTAATTTCCTAAAAATAAATTTACTTGGGTACTGACGTCAAAAATACAACTCTATCAATGTCACCTTTATGTCAGCAAACAGATTAAGTGTTTCTAATATCCAGCATAATGACATTCTGTATGGTCTAGATCACATTTGTGATATTATATTTGATACAGTTGTAAACCTGGGAAGAATACGCCTGCCTAAGAGAATAGCTTTTTGTCTAGTCTTAAACATGTTACAGTTGCCAGTGTAAATCACTTGTCAGTCTATGGCAAATGTAACAGTGTTTTAATCTGAAAAAGGGGAGAAATAAAGTACAGATAATCTTTTTGGCCATTTTCTTGGCACCATCATACATTGGAGACTGACAGGTCCTTCAGTTGAGTGACAGGTGTCCTTTGAAATGCCTGTGAATCAGTATCTGTACAGACTGTTGAAATGCGTATTTCCATCCTTATCGTAAAGGCTTGGATGGGTAAGATAGGTGCTGTTAACATTGCAAATAGCTCCAGAATTATTCATTGTCAGCTCCAGGCAAAGAATAGGAGGAAAGTTTTATTATTCACCATGCACAATAGCAGGAGGCTTAATGATTCTCAGTTACCTTGGCAGAATTGTCTGTCGACTTCAGGCACTAGCAGTGGGTGACACAGGTCTGGCCAAGTGTTAGAGCAAGATCATACATTCTGGTCCCATTTTAATTTCTAATACATTAATCTTTCCCTCCCAGATGCACAATGAATATTCCATAGACTCTTGTTTGTCAGAAGCTGTCTGGCTTTCATCTATTCAGGTGGTTTCATTGACTGTGAAAGCGTGCTTCAAAGGCCTGATCAGTCAATGACAACTGTCTCACAATAGCATTGAGTAATGCTTCCCTTTTTTTCCTTTCAGGCATCTGATGGACAACTTTGACACCTGATCTCTGGGGACCTCATGGAGTCATTCAGAGTTCTTAAGAGACTTCCCTTACTTTATCATTCCAGAAAGAATTGTCATAGGTGAATGTATCGCGCTTTCTCAGGAGCTGAACCTGACCCTTGAATCCATCTCATTTGCACTGCAGGTTTCACAATGAATTAAAATGGATTAAGTTGGCTTAATGCTGTTTTACAAGCAAGCAAAAAGCACTGTGCCATTCATTTTTAATTTTAATCCTTTGTCTTAGCCTGCTAATTACTATTGTTTTAAGTTCATTATCCTGGCGTGCACATTGTTACTAGTTGGATGCTAATGCTTGTAGCTGTGTCCTTACTTTTGCAGGTACTGACCCTTCAATTGTCAAATTAGTTCATGTCATTGCTGAACAGGCGACTCTGTAATCTACCATTCCCTCTTTAAAATTTTATTCTTCTCTTGTCTCTAATTAATTAAGCAATAACCCCATTGAAGCATCTTATGCACAGACTCAAGTTCAAAAGCATTAAAAGGAGAAGGAGAAACTGGAAATTGGGTGTGTGATTCCTCCAGTTTTTCTGACAAGCCTAGAAGAATTCTATTATACCACATATTTTGTCTGTAAAGCTTACAAAATATGACCATAAAAACAATCTGAGTTATATTTCCTATATCTCCCCACAACATTTTTTTCAAAATCTTCATTAAAAACAATAAAGATACTACAATGCTTCAGTTGACAGCAAAACATAAGGAAGAAAAAAAAAAACATCTCTGGGAAATGATCTGAAAAGATGAAACAGTTGTTGAATTCACAGAACTCACTTCAGGTACAGATTCAGTGTTGAATATAATTTCTCATCTCAATGTAAGCATTATCTCCACACTGTCCTCCTGGAGGTCAGCCAGCTCTTGGAACACTTTCAGTGAAAGCAACGTCACAACTTCACAGTTGTGATATTCTGGTTATTACAAAGTTCATTTCTATTACAAATTGAAAGCTACCTCTAAATTCTATCCACTTGTCACAGTTCTATGTTCTGGAACCACATACACACACACAAAAGACTACTCTCTTGGCCTCATGACTACACTGGGGTTCTCTGAAGCATATCTTCCCAAAGATTTTTCAAGAGGCTGAGTATACCCAGTTCCTGTATTCATTATTGTAGTGAAAATTTGAGACCCTCTTCTAATCATAGTCACTCTCTTCTGAACATGTTTCTCTGCGTTCTTTTCCAACATGCAATTACTTATCAGAGATAAGAAATGTTTGGGAAGTAAATCTAATCCTCTGTGAAGACCAACAAATTCAATAAAAACACAAATTCTTGCCATCAACTGTATCAACCTACATGGAATTCAACTCACTTGCTTGGCTTTCCTTCCTAATCATAACAGAAGAAAAGTTCTGAATGCCATGCATTCCCACTTCTCTCCCCTCTCACCCATTCATTTACACTTGCAGTTATTCCTCCTCACCCCAACATCACCAGTTCCTCCCTTTCTACCAGATCAGTTTAATAAGAAAACAGCCATGTCATTTTCTATTTAAAAGTACCCCTCACCTGGGTCATGGTTCAGTGACTAAGACTCTGAGCTCCCAATGCAAGGGCCCTGGGTTCAATCCCTGGTCAGGGAACTAGATTCTACCTGCTGCAACTAGAAGTTTGCATACCACAACTAAAGATCCCACACACCGCAACTAAGACCCAGTACAGCAAAATAAATTAAATAAATATTTTAAAATAAATACAAAAATGAATTCTACTGTAACTGTTGCCTCATTTCCCCCCTCTCTTTCACAGAAAATTAGTATTGAGTTGTCAGCATTCAATGTCTCCACCTCTTCACACTGTTTTCTGAAAATGTTTTTGTCTGTGAGCTCCATATTGTCAGAATTAATAGATTCTTCATTATTCTAATTTACTCAGTCTCTTTGGAACATTCAACATTTCCCTTCTTGAAATATTTTCTTCTCTTAAATGTAGATACACCATGATATCCTGGTTTAACCTCATGTTCCATTGGCTACTTCTTCCTAGTCTTTGCTAGCCTTCTCTTTCTCATTTTGACCTCAGTATTACAGAGGCTTTGATTCTTGACCTTTGATTTCTCTATTTACATTCACATTTTAAATGATCTCATTTGATCCCATGATTTTAAATGACTTCCATATGTCAATGTGTCCCTAAATGATATCTTCAATTCTGGACTCTTCTGAGAACTTCAGACTCATATATTCACATCCCCATTCAACATCTCCATTAGTTTTATAAAAGGCACATAATCCCTTACATGCTTAAAATGAAACATTTCACTTTTTTTCCACATAATGATTGTTTAGATACTCAGACCAATCTTTTTCCCTTCCCTCACCCAGATAGCTAAAAGAAGTAGAGAAGACATACTTCTGAGTCATCTAAAAAGCAACAAAAATCTCAGAAGACAACCAGGAATTATCAAGTCAAATGTAGAGATAAAATGGAAATCGGGAGAGGTAAATGAGCATGGCAGCTGTTGCAAGATGAGCAGAACAGTAATCAAAACTTAGAGCCCCACCCCCCCTCCAAATTTGAGAATCTAACAGGAGAATTGTTTCTCAAAAATTGTTTTGGATCCCAAAGAACTTCACTTCTTGGAGAGAAGATAAAATAGGAAGGGAAAAGCTCTCACATGAAATATCAGCATGATTTTGAGTTGACTGGATTATCTGGGGGAAACTTCTGGTCTTGAACTTAGTTTAAATTGATTGTGGATCACTGTTACCTCTGGAAAATTGGCAGAATGAATGACAAATTCCCTCTGGAGGTGGTTGCTGTCATCCTAAGTTTCTTAAAAGATTGAAGGCAAAAGGAGAATAGGCCAATAGAGGATGAGATGGTTAATTAGCATCACCGACTCAATGGACATGAATATGAGTAAACTCTGGGAGATAGTGAAGGACAAGGAAGCCTGGTGTGCTGCAGTACATAGGGTGGCAAAGAATTGGACCCAACTTAGCAACTGAACAACAAAAACAAGCCTCTTATAACTACCAATATATATTTTTCCATCCCATAATTTAAGATAGCTAGGAATACAGGAAATGAGTCACAATGAAAGAGAAACACTAAAAGAAAAATGAGGTAACAGAGTGAACTATAAATACTTTAGGTTGTGAACTTCTCAAAAAAAGATTATAATACAATTTTGCTTACAAATGAGAAGCTTGTTACCTATAGGTGAAATTTAAAAATTGACAAATCAGATTAAAGATAAGATACAAATTTACTAGACATGAAAGGAGGAAAAACTGGCTACAAAATTACAAAATTAACTTTAGATTATCCCCTTCTCTTTAAATCCTCCTCCTCACCCAATCTGCCCATCTTAGTTAGTGATTACCCTTTACTGAGTCGCTCAGATGACATGTCCTTCCTCCTCAACATTCAGTACATCAACAATGCTGTCGATTACACTCCCAGAACTTGCAATATTCAGATATATTTCAGCAATTTTACTGTTATAATCCTGCCCACACTGCTATAATCTATCACCTGAACTACTGCAATACCCTACTAAATGGTCTCCCTGATTTTTTATCATTGTCCTCTAATTTTTTCCAATGGCATTCAAAGAGATCTTTGAAAATTTTGTATCAGATCATATCAATTTTCTTTCTAAAACCTTTCAATGGCTTGTTGTTGTTTAGTCACTAAGTTGTGTCTGACTCTTTGCAACCCCTGGGACTGTAGCCTGCCAGGCTCCTCTGTCCGAGGGATTTCCCAGGCAAGAACACTGGAGTGGGTTGCCATTTCTTTCTCTACTTAATGGTTTCCTTTCCCTTAAAAAAGCTTATGAAGTCCTACATGATCTCCTGATATATTTTTCTTATACCATGCTCTCAGCTGCCTTTCTTGAACATATAAGCTTAACTTCACCCCATAATCCTCATACATACTAATATCTCTTTCTGGAATGTATCTTCTTGTATACAGGATAGCTCAAGGGTCATCTCTACATTGACTCCCCTGATAATTCCATCTAACCCCCACCTCATCAATCATTCCATAGTATATCTTGTTCTTTTGCATTTAACATTGTCTTAAAATATATTATTTATTCATTAATTAACTTATAAGACCTTACCACTCTGGTTCACACTTCTATTTTCAGAGCTCAAAGTAGTGTCTGGCAAAGAGTAGGGGCACAAAAATATTTGCTGAATGATTAAGTACTTACTTTACATCTTACATTAGCATAATTGACAACTGTATTATAAACATAGTTTCTGTGAAAGTTTATCATTGGAAAGTCATTTGCAAAGATATTTCTCATTTTTCTCCACTGTTTACCATATGAGTGCATGTTAAGTGGCTTCAGTCCTGTCCAACTCTTTGCAATCCGGTGGACTGTAGCCTGCTAGGCTCCTTTGTCCATGGGGATTCTTCAGGCAAGAATACTGGAGTGAGTTGCCATTTCCTCTACCAGGAGATCTTACTGACCCAGAGATTGAACCCACATCTCTTATGTCTCTTGCACTGGCAGGCATTCTCTTTACTACTAGGGCCACAAATTATGAAATTGTGAGAAAGAAAATGTAGTTTAGACTATTTGTGATGTCCAATAAACTACAAGTTTCACTAAAGTGCCAGTGAATGAGGGGAAGCATTTGTAGCATATCTAAGAGGCCTTCAGTTTTTGTCTTAAAAAAGTTAGTTATGGAGAGGTCTAAATCTTGAGTACTAAAAATACAAATCATGGAAGGTATAAATTTAAAAATAAAAATTGGTTTATTGACCAATAATGTATCTTCTGATGAATTTCTTAAATGTTATAGAAATCCTAAGAGTGCTAAATAAGTGACCAATAGAGGAGTTCAGTGAAAGAAAGTACTTGGAATTTAGTTACGGATGAAATTGGCCAAAAAGTGAACACAGAGAAAGGGAGATGGCTTTTAGAAGAAGAAAGAAATAAAATTTAAGGGGGAAAAGACAGTAAACTTTTCTTATTTGGGAACAGAGGTATCTAAATTATATGGAGGCTTGCATTGCCAGGAAGGAGAAACTAGAGCAGTGTTTGAAAAGCAGGGCAAGACAAATGAAAGTGTCATTATGTTAAAGAACAAGGGGGACAAGATTGGAAATGGACATAATGAAAGCTACGGAAGGCATCATGTTAATGGGCATTTGCCAGAATGTGAGAAGTGTTTCCTACATTCCTGTGTTCGTTCTCCACAACAACTGGGATATAAGGAGGGACTGGTTTTGATTCCTGTTTTAAAATTGAGGAAGTAGACATTTTAAAAGGTTTAAAGTACTTGTGCAAGGCAAGTACTTTTAGTGAGGAACTCAGCATTTTCACCCTAATCTTTCTGAGTCTTAAATCCATTCTTACTGAACATTCTTTATAAAGCTTTCTCTTCAACTTAAATCTAGGGTGTGCAAGTTCTGCAGCAAAACCCTGAAGGTTTTCACAGGTCCCTGTTTAAACTTTGCTGCTGCTTTCCGATGAGAAAGTGAGAATGTGTGTGTGTGTGCATGCAAGCGTGCCTGAGCCACGGCCTCTATTTGTAATAACACGTCGGATTTCCAAGGCCTGAGGTTTCCTTGGCAGGCAGCCATCTATTCCCACCTTCTCAAGCTTGTGGTTACAACAGTTGGCATTCCATTTTCCTGCCTGCTCTTTTTAGACATTTCTTCCATCTGATTAGTTATTTAAAATCTTCCTGCAGTGTTTGTTGATCTTCACCTGTTTGTTGCTTTTCCTGTGTTTAGAGGTTAAAATGTTATGTTGGTGCCAGCTTAATAAAGCCTAACAAGAGGTGAATTCACACAACCATTTGAACTAAGCAGATGGCAAGGTATGGTCTGAAAGTTGAATAGCTTATTGTTGTGCCTGCCTTAATATAAGAGGAAAAAATTTCAATGGATTTCATCTATAGAATAAGGGGCTCAACATAAAATTAAGCCCAATTATACTAATTGGCTAAAAATGATTTAAAAAAGAATTCCTTTTAATTTGCTAACTGCAATACCCTTGTTTAATTGAATTATATCAAGTCTCAGAATAAATTTGGTTATTACTGCTAGCAATAACATTTTTTAAATAATGGATCTCAAAGCCTTAGGAAGGCAGCCTGCTTAATGAACTAGGCCACCTGGACCCTCAAGCTCTGAGAGTCAAAAATCTGAGTCAGGAACATCAGGGACTAACTTTTAGGCTATTTGATTTAACTAATAATCACTCAAGAGTGATTAGTAAGTGTTCAGTACATACTAGCAAAATGAGAGAGATGCTAGCCTCCTTGAAGTGAGAGTAAGCAACAATGACCAAAAGAAGCATATTAGACAGAGACAGACTTACTTTAGGAAGCATGACCATTTGCTCCGTTGGCTTGTTTTGACATGAATTTGTGTACTCTTAGATCATAGGACTTTCTCTGCTGTTTAGTCACTAAGTTGTGTCCAACTCTTTGTGACCCCATGGACTGTTGCCCCCACAAGCTCCCCTGTCCATGTAATTTTCCAGCCAAGAATACTGGAGTGGGTTGCCATTTCCTTTCCCAAGGGATCTTCCCAACCTGGGGATCAAACCTAAGTCTTCTGCATTGCAGGCAGACTCTTTACCATCTGAGCCACCAGGAAAGCCCTAGCCCTTACCAAATTTGGCTCTAACACTAAATTCTGGTCCCAATTTCAGCTTTTTTTTTTTTTTAAGGAGAAACTGCTCTTTATCCACCCATGTATATACTTGGTCAGGGAAATACGGCCAACTATTTTCTAGATCCCACTTTTCAATATCATCTTTGCTTTTAGATGAGACCCCCTTCTTATTAATGTCATTTATTTACTCCGGGAGTTGGTGATGGACAGGGAAGCCTGGCGTGCAGCAGTCCAAGGGGTCACAAAGAGTCCAAAATGACTGAGCTGCTGAACTGAACCGATTTACTTTATTGTTGGTGTCCTACAACTTTGATGATTTTGGTATCAGAATCCAGGTTTCCTTACTTAGAGCTTTCCCCATCATTTTGGGAAACTCCAAAAATATTAGTGAGGCTACCACTTTTGTGTCACAGTTCTATACCTTTTCAACTCAAATATCATTTTTTTTTCCTGGTCCATTTTGACATATTCTTTCCTGGTGACTCAGCAATATAGAATCTGCCTTCAATGCAGAAGACCAGGGTTTGATTCCTGGGTCAGGAAGATCCTCTGGAGGATGGCATGGCAATCCACTCCAGTATTTTTGCCTGGAGAATCCCATAGACAGAGGAACCTGGTGGGCTACAGTCCATGGGGATTCAGAGTCGGACATGACTGAAGCGACTTAGCAGGCAGGCACTCATGCACCCATAGCCACATCTTACACCTTTACAAAGAGAGAGCACATTTGCTTCTAAAATCTTAAATTCAGCTATTTTAGTTTCATCTCTCTCACTGCATCCCATTTTTATCTAACTTCCTCCTTTCCTTGCCAAGTCACTTCACTTTTCATTTTTATTAGAATTAATATAAATTGTCCTTCTTATTTTTAAATAAATATTTCAATGGATTGAACAAAATAATATCTCTCCTCCTAGGAATTTCTATAGAATGTCTTATATCTTCTCACATTTTCAGAAAGTGTAGGAAAATTCTGTGATTATATTTTATTGTCCACCGTTATCATCATAGTCTCTCCTTTTTTCTTTTTATGTATTTTCGCTGTATCTCTGCTGCCATTGGTTACCTCATGTTCCCTTTATTTATTTTTACCTAAATTACTGCAGTGGCTGCCTCTAAATGCTCATTCCAGTGGACCTACCTCTCTATTGCTGTCATCTAATTTTGTTACTCCTCTGCTTAAAATCCTCTGGTGCTTTTCTGTTGGGTGAATAAAGACCAGGCATACAAAGATGATATGTAAAGTCTTAAATTATCTGCAACTTCCATCTAACTTCCCTTCACATTAATCTACCACATTGGTATTCAAGGCATATCAGCTACAACTCTTTCCTAGTTTGTAAAATAACATGTACTCTCACCACCTTCAAGTTTCTTCCATCTTCCCTCCTGTCTCCACCAGGATAATTTTTACTATTCTTTCAAAAGTCCTTCGAAGTCATGTCTTTTGAATAACCTGTTATTTGCTGCTATAACTTTGTGTATCTGTCTCTACTGTAATTTGTATAAATGTACCTGTCTCCTTTGTTCATGGACTGTGAGTTTCTTGACGCTATGAATTACAATCTTCATGTCACCCATAGGAACTTTAAATAATATGTGCTCAATTAATATTTATTGAATATAGAGGTAGATAAAATTATAAAAATCAGATCAACACTGTATGTGCCATTTATTCTTTTAAATGTCAGTTTTAGAATTATGTAATTCCTGAGGGAATTCTGTGCCTATTACTGAGGAACTTAGTTGCTTTGCTTTGCACATTCCAGTGTCTTCATTTTCTATGTTCTCCCTACATTCAGATACAATATTATTTCATTAATTTTACTGGAAAAAATGTATATTGAAAAACAGACAAATTTTCTGTAAGGAGTAAATAAGATGACTCTGTTTAGAAATTAACATAAAATGAATTGAAAATCTGGTAGAGGAAAAAATTAGGCCATTCAAACTTGGAAAAGAGACAATTTACCTAAATGCATCAATGACAAGGTCATTATACTTGTTTCTTTATCAAAAATATAATAAAGGTCAAGAAAGACTACCTTTTAATTAGTACAGTTGCTACTCATTTTCTGAAGAGTGTTCTGATATACCTTGGTTTGATGCTTCCTTTCTTCATAAGAGTCAGCAGGGCCTGTTTATGAATTATTTCACCAAGCACATTTAAATTTTGATCTTCTATATTATAGTCTTCAATTGTGATTTTTTAGGAGAATTCTAATGGAATTACAGAATCTTAGTGGCTTTTACTTTGGGATGTTGTGCCAATGCAGGGTACAGACAACCTTTATTCTGCAGGGTGATGTTGACACACATCTGCTCCGATACATTAACTACATTAACGTTTTCATCCCAACTGACTCAGTTGGCAGGAACAGGCTCACTCCTCTTTGTGAATACAGAAGTAGGGAGGGAGCACTGAAAGGGAGAGAGGCATTTTACAATTTGTCAAGATATGTATTCCAACACTTACTTTAAAAATAAGTACTGAGTCCAACTTGAGCTAATAAGCTAATGACTGCTTATCCTTTACCATTAAGCTTCAAAGCAGCTCTTAACTAAATGAGCCAATTATTATATCACTATGTATTTTTTCATTCCTTCCTGTTAAATCATGCACTGGGTGTTATATAGAAGTTTTATGCTTATTAAAAAATAACCAGTATGTAAGAGCTTATGAAAGGAAACCTCACTCAGATTTTTAAAAAGCAAATGAAAACCTTCAGATCTAACTGGTGCCATATGGTATACTCAGAAACACTTGTAAAAGGAAAGTTAAACCTTGAATATATTAATGATTTTTTGCTAAAAGAAAAAAAAAAGCCTCTTTTCCATCTTTGCATCTGAAAAGACTTCTGAGTAGGGCATTATGGAACACTTCTCTACACAAAGAAGTGAATTCAGTAACATAAACCTTGTATTGATTTTTATTATGCTTACATATAGTGAATGATTTGGAGCAAGACAAAACATTAACATTATGCCTTGATATTGCTCTTAATATATTAAAGACTTGAAGATATTCATAGCTTTCCACTTATTTTTTTCTCCATTCCATTTCTCAAAAACAAAACAAAACAAAAAAAAACCCTCTTTAATCTGACCTTGATGTAAAGACACAAGCACAACCAATCAGTTGTGAGATACACGAATAGCCTCTACAGGAGGGAGTCACATTCCCCTGCCTTTCATTTTTTTTTTTTTTTCTATGCGGTCTCTTACTTTTAATTTATACTAATATGTAAAGCATCTACTGAAGAGGCTGATTTGTTATTTTTTCTTCTTTCTAAATGCAAATGTGAAAGACCCAGAAAGCAATGGAAAATAAAGAAGTGTTAGGTTAAGGAGAACACCTGTACCTCTATACTCTTTTCTCCCTATCAGATTGTCAACATTAAGCTTGCCCATTGTTTGAAAAACACAGGAGTACTTTAATTTCAACCATTTGGAAGAGTGAACTTTCTAAATATCTTGCATGAATGCTATATACATAAATATGCATATCTTTTTATTCTTTCATGTACCATGACACACATCTCATTTGTTGAGGCAGAATAATATTTTCCTAGCATAGAGCTAAGAAAATGTATGGGATTGAATTTTTCTTTTCTGGCTTACTTGAAGCTATAAGAATTTGTTTGGGGATGGAATATAGGTTTCCCAATGGACAGAATGAAGCACTCTGACAAAGGGTCTCAGCATAAATAGTAGCTCCCCATTTCGACTTACATGTAGAGTGTTTTCCCAAACTACACAATTATTTGTCCAGGTCTTTGAGGTATGGGCTTCTCTGGTGGTTCAGATGGTGAAGAATCTGCCCATGATATGGGACACTTGGGTTCAATCCCGGGGTTGGGAAGATCTCCTGGAGAAGGGAATGGTAACCCACTCTAGTGTTGTTGCCTGGAGAATTCCATGGACAGAGGAGCCTGGTGGCTCACAGTCCATGGGGTTGCAAAGAGTCAGACATGACTGAACAACTAACACTTTCTTTCACACTTGAAGTAATGACTATTTTCTGACCTGATAGAGAAGCATCAATACCTCGACACACCCAAAGCAACTCTGACCATCTCAGTGAGTTTCGACTGTTTCCTAAACTGGGAGTTAAATCTCTTTTTTCTCCATATTTTTTTAGTTAGCAATATGAGTCTCCTGCATTGCAAGCAGATTCTTGACAGCTGAGCCACTGGGAACTTAATACTATGAATGGGTAAATTGGAAAACTTAAGACTTCTTTCAGGGCAAGAATGATGCAAGAAAGCCCTTAAAGATAAAAGTCTTGCTCGAATTTTCAGGAAAATTGCTAATGTCTAAAAGGCACATCATTTTCACTGCTGTGCTAGAAAAATAGTAAAAGTAGTAGAAAGAAGAAAACTTTTAATAAAAGCACATTTAAACAAATGAACGAGGAAAAAAAGGAAGGCAAAGAGCACCAATCAGAGGCTAAATTCAGTAAGATAAAAGTAATTTAGCAGGAGTTTGCTAGTGAATATATTTGTGATGATGGAGAAAGTATATTTCACTTGTACCATCTAGAATTTCTAGAATGAGATGAGTCCATATTCTTTGAGAACATGGGAAACTTTACTCCTTCTTTATAAGGAAATTTACATTGAAATATGTACATGAAAATGGCATGTGTTCGATATTATTCCACTTGTTTCTAATATTCACTTGTTTCTAGTTTCCACTTGTTTCTAATGTTCAACTTACATTTTAAGTTTCAGTACCTTTAAAAGTTTTCGTAAGTATATTCAGAGGTAAATTTGAAATTGGGTCCAACTGATAACATATTAACTTCCTAGATATTAAAAAAACAGTTTGGTATACTTTGGCTCCATGATATTTTATGCCCTTCATATTATACCCTGCAGAGTGGACCCAATGACTGCGAAGCTATAAAAACCTTTCATTTTCAAATAATGCTTTGTGTGACACAATAACAGTAATATTTGATATATCTTCTCCTAGCATTTTTTCAAATTGTTTTATTTTATTACCAGGTTGAATATTTTTTAATCCTACCTTTTTTTCACTTGTTATTATATCACAAATGTTTCCATGAAACTACATACTCTAGGTAATAATGATTTTTAATGACTAAACAACATTGAATTTGTGATTTGTCATAATTAACATGTGTCTTATAATTGACTATCTAAATTATTTTTAATATTTCAAAACCAAAATATTTTCCAAAGGTACCTTGTATGCATATTTTACTATATTTATTATAGTCTCACAAATGGAATTATTGGTCAAGGTTATTTTTTATTAATTTTTAAAATTATACAAGTAACATGAATGTCAGAAACAATAAAGCAATAGAAAGGTACTTAAAGTACACATGATGGTCTCCTTTTGATTTTTTCATGTTTTCCCCTGTCGGTAGCTCATTCTCAATACTTTTACATGTGCATATGTCCATATGGAGATAAAGGTTTTAGTTATATAAATAAAAATGTTTCATATGTATTATAACACTATTTATTTCATAATATGTCTTATAGTTCCTTATTAGCATGCTTCTTTTTAATTTTTTTAAAAATGTAAAGTATTCAAAATCTCATCACCCAGATATCTCTGTATTGGGACACTTAATTTGTAAACAAAATATACAGTTATATAAGAAGATAAAAAGCAAAAATTCTAGAAAGTTAAAAACTGTAAGTAGTCCCTTCCAGTCATCATTTCTCCCCCATCCCTCTATCCAAAGGTAAGTGCTCTTAAAATCTTTCTGTGATTCTTTCCAATTAAAAAAACATCAGTGTCATCTTAACTTGTTTTAAATAACAAATTCTCAACAATGCATTGGGTAATTTTTATTCCAAGTGTCAGTATTTTTCATACAAAGAAATAAATTGTAAGTCAGATGAAGATGCTGTTTTCTGAGGTGTTTATTAGGTTGTGAAGATGAGATTTTCTCCCAATTATGATAGACTGGGCTAGAATTCTAATTATTAATAAGGTCTATTTATTGTGCAGAGAGGCAAGGTAACATGGCTCCCAGGAAAATGAGCTGAAGAGAACCCATGAGAGAAAGTTGCCTCTTTGTGGAAGGGTTATTCATGCTGAGAACTGCTTGAGAAATTAAACCCAGGCAGGATGCCCCTAGTTCTGCCTTCAATTAGATTAGAGGCCATAAAACAGTTTAAAAGTGTGGTTTTCAGCAGAGTGGATGTAAAGGACAAAGGGCAAAGGGTAATTAGCTTCTGACCTGGAAGAGCTCATAAGAGAAGGAAATTCCAGTAAAACGGCTTTACTGTGACCATTTCAATGGTATGTATGAGTGTGAAGCAGTATGTGTTCATCAGTAATAGAAGTCTATTTTTATTAGGATGCTACATGGCAGGTCACAAACTCAAATGGCCACACAGGCAGGTGGCCACACGACTGAGTGAAGCTGGTCTGAACTGGTGGGTGTAAGAGATCGTGCACCACTCAAAGGCATAACTGACTCCTGTCATTTGGTGAAGGCCAAGATGGGGGCTGCGGCTGCAGCATCACAAATTATTTTAAGAGATCCAGATATGAGGACATTCATGTGCAATCTGCTATGGTATAAGTATTGGTAATTATTTTCATTTTAAGATAACATATGGACCAATCAACATGTGTGACAAAACAAGTCCAAGGAGCTCCAGGTTGGGGCTGCTGACTACGCTATTTGGGACAGCCATACAATGTCCAGTGTTTTAAGCCAAGGTAGAATAGAGGGGGTCAATTTCAATGACAGTACTTCTTACTTAACCTTTCACTCAGAGATAAAATACTTTTTGCTGTCATGGTTGTTCAATGTCTAAGTTGTGTCCAACTCTTTGTAACTCCATGGACTGTAGCACGCCAGGCTCGTCTGTCCTCCAGTGTCTCCCGGAGTTTGCTCACATTCATGTCCATTGAGTTGGTGATGCTATCTAACCAAGTCAACCTCCACTGCCCTCTTCTCCTTTTGCCTTTAATCTTTCTCAGCATTGGCACTTTTTTAATGAGTCAGCTCTTCACATCAGGTGGCCAAAATATTAGAGCTTCAGCTTCAGTAACAGTCCTTCAATGAATATTTAGGGTTGATTTCCTTTAGGATTGACTGGTTTGGTCTCCTTGCAGTCCAAGGGGCTCTCAAGAGTCTTCTCCAGCATCACAGTTCAAAAGCAACAATTCTTCAGTGCTCAGCTTTCTTTATGATCCAACTCTCACATCTAGTACATGACTACTGGAAAAACCATAGTTTTGACTATATGGACCTTTGTTGGCAAAGTGACCTTTTTGTGTCCTTTAACATTTCAAGCATAAGCAGTCCCAGAGATTATCACACTAAGTGAAGTAAATCAGACAAAGACAAATATAGGATATCACTCATAAGTGGAATCTAATTTTAAAATGACACAAATAAACTTATTTACAAAACAGAAACAGATTTACATATTTTAAAAACAAATTTATGGTTTCCAAAGGGGAAACTTGAGAGTAAGGGATAAATTAGGAGGTTGGGATTAACATACACACACTACTATAAATAAACAGCTAACCAACAAGGACCTCTGCATAACACAGAGAACTCTGCTCAATATTCTGTAATAACCTATATGGAAAAAGAACATGAAAAAAATGAATACATATATATGTATAATTGAATCACTTTGCTCTACACCTGGAATTAACACAAAATTGTAAATCAGCTATATTCCAATAAACTTGAAAAAGTTAAAAAAAAAAAAGTTTTGGAACAAAGTTTTTTAAAAAATCATAAGCAGTCCAGGATGGATATGGTGGTTCTGCCTCCCTGCACACACAGCTTCCAATTTACGACCAAGATCCTGTTTCAGCTACTGCCATTAAATTATCTTATGGGCATTTCAGACAATGGGAAATTAAAAAAAGAAAGAAAGAAAGAAATGGATGACATGTTCATTCCCTTTGAGAACACCACCCAGAATTTTTACATGCTATTTTCACTTATTCCCAATTGGCCAAAACTGAGTTGCATGGTCATATCTAGTAGTCAGAGAAGCTAGAAAATGTAATATTTGTTCTTGGCAGCCATGTGTTCATCTTAAGTTTGATGGGTATATTTGCAAAAGAAGAGGAAACACCAGTATTCTCTACCACTACAACCCTAGTGTACTAGACTCTGCTATGTTAGGAAGATTCCAAAAAAATATACTTCTGTGTAACTGTAACTTTTATGTTCATGGTCACAAATAGTTCAAACTCCAGGAAGGCTTTATATTCTAGAGGAGGAACATTATCCAAGGAAAGGGAATAGTGTGATCAAAGGAATCAATGGTCTGAGAAATATGGTGCTTTAAATAATATTGAAGGTTTAGCTCAAAACTTATAAGATTTCTCAACACACTGACACTCTAGGGAAGAAAACACTATGGAGAAAATATAGCCATGGAAGCTGGTCTCTGATCCTAGAACCTTTCTAATTCTACATTATACTGCTAGCCTGAGAAATTCTGCCTTTCTTCTGTTAGAGCCAACCACTTCATGAGTAAGGAACCAGTCACTCTTTGTCAGCCTACAAAGCTTTGCTGGCCTACAAAAATACTGCCTACTCCTCTCCTGAATCACCCAACTGAATCACCCATCATTAGGAAATAAAGTGCCTTAAAAAAAAAAAAAGACTAGATAATCATAGCACCAAAACTAACCTCAATATTTGATGCTTTAAAAAAGGCATATAAAACAGACATGGGAACCAATCTCCCATCTCAATAAAGTCTCAGAACATCCAAGATATACTGCTCTGGCTAACTCAAGAAAGAGGAAGTTTCCAGCAGATGGACGCAGCCTATTTAACTCAGGAATACCCTACTATAAAAAACTGAGGGAATTCCTTGGTGAGGATTCCCTCAGTGGTGATGAGGGTGCCTGCCAATGTGGGAAACACGAGTTTGATCCTTGGTCCGGGAAGTTTCCACATGCCAAGGAGCAACTAAGCCTGTGTGCACAGCTACTGAACCTGTGTTTCAGAGCCCAGGAGATGCAACTACTGAGTCTACATGCCAGAACTACTGAAGTCCCAGCACCCTAGAGCCCTGTGCAACAAGAGAAGCCACCACGATGAGAAGCCTGCTCACAGCAACTCCAGAGTAGACCCCACTCTCCACAACCAGAGAAAAAGCCTGAGCAGCCTCAAAGACCCAGCACAGTCAAAAATAAATAAATAAATAATTTTTAAAAGAATTGAAATTGTTTATTTGCATGTAATGAGTGGTTTCCCTACACACGGCGGCATAGGGAATGATGGATCATTAACAAAGATAGGAATATAGAAAGGTAATTGGTTGTGAAGCTGAGGTGCTTGCTACGTATTATGAGGCATTGTTTGGTACTTAAAGTGCATCAAATATGTCTTTCTATTAATAACTTTATACTGTTAGCATCTCTAAAAACTTGCTATTGAATTTCTATTAAGACAAAAGGAGAAAACAAGGGTTATGAGATTTTTCTGTCTGCAAATGATTCCTGATAAATATTCTAAGTTGGTTAAAGTAACTATAGGGTCAAATAAAATACTCTGGATGTAGGTAAGGAAAGAAATTATTCAAAAGAACTATCACAATGGGGTCTTCCCAGGTGGCACAGTGGTAAGGAATCTGTCTGTCAATGCAGGAGATGCAGGTTTCATCCCTGAGTAGGGAAGTTCACTTGGAAGAGGAAATGTCAACCCACTGCAGTATTTTTGCCTGGAGAATCCCATGGACAGAGAAGCCTGGCAGACTACAATTCAGGGGGTTGCAAAGAGTTGGACATGACTAAGTACGTACACACCACAACATACATTACAACAGGGGAAAGGGATGATTGTGGAAAGGGAAGAGGGACTGATCTAGCATAGATGCAACTCACAGTCGCTTGAAGCAGGTTGAGGTGGGGTCAAGGCAGTAAGAGCACCAAATCCTAGATTAGACAAGGCCCTGGCTCTTTGGCTTTGCAGAAAAGAACTTCCACAAAAACAGAAAGTAATGAAACAAGTAAAGTGTTTATCAGGAGGAAAAACGAGTATAGCACATGTGGGTACACGCATGAATGGACGCAGAGAGACACAACCTGTGGCAGTTTAAATCACTTATATGGGGCATTTCTTCTGGATTTCCTTTGGCCAATCATTTTGATTTGTCTGGTTCAGAGTCTATATTTGGTATCTCTCAGGATTCTCCTACGTGTGTATATGCATTTCTTAGGCAAGATGGATTTAACTAAAGAGGCCTGAGAGTAGTTAGCATCATTTAGCATCACTTCCCTTCTGACCTCTAAAGAGTTTTTCTGTACATGTGTAGTCAGGGAAATCTCCTGACTTTGACAATGAGAAATGTATGGTCTCTTATTGCCTATCTGGGCAGGGCTCAGCCTCCTCCCTTGACTGTTCCACTGTTTTCCTCTTGAAGTATCTGTTCAGTTCAGTTGCTCAGTCTTGTCTGACTCTTTGCGACCCCCATGAATCACAGAATGCCAGGCCTCCCTGTCATCACCAGCTCCCAGAGTCTACCCAAACCCATGTCCATCGAGTCGGTGATGTCATCCAGCCATCTCATCCTCTGTCATCCCCTTCTCCTCCTGCCCCCAATCCTTCCCAGCATTAGGATCTTTTCCAATGAGTCAACTCCTCACATGAGATGTCCAAAGTATTGTAGTTTCAGTTTCAGCATCAGTCATTCCAATGAACACCCAGGACTGATTTCCTTTAGGATGGACTGGTTGGATCTCCTTGCAATCCAAGGGACTCTCAAGAGTCTTCTCCAACACCACAGTTCAAAAGCATCAATTATTCGGCGCTCAGCTTTCTTTATAGTCCAACTCTCACATCCATACATGACCACTGAAAAAACCATAGCCTTGACTAGATGGACCTTTGTTGATAATGTCTCTGCTTTTAAATACGCTGTCTAGGTTGGTCATAACTTTCCTTCCAAGGAGTAAGCGTCTTTTAATTTCATGGCTGCAATCACCATCTGCAGTGATTTTGGAGCCCAAAAAAATAAAGTCGGCCACTGTTTCCACTGTTTCCCCATCTATTTCCCATGAAGTGATGGGACCGAATGCCATGATCTTAGTTTTCTGAATGTTGAGCTTTAAGCCAACTTTTTCACTCTCCTCCTTCACTTTCATCAAGAGGCTTTTTAGTTCCTCTTCACTTTCTGCCATAAGGGTGGTGTTGTCTGCATATCTGAGGTTATTGATATTTCTCCCGGCAGTCTTTATTCCAGCTTGTGCTTCTTCCAGCCCAGCGTTTCTCATGATATATTCTGCATATAAGTTAAATAAGCAGGGTGAAAATATACAGCCTACATACTCCTTTTCCTATTTGGAACCAGTCTGTTGCTCCATGTCCAGTTCTAACTATTGCTTCCCGACCTGCATACAGGTTTCTCAAGAGACAGGTCAGATGGTCTGGTATTCCCATCTCTTTCAGAATTTTCCAGTTTATTGTGATCCACACAGTCAAAGACTTTGACATAGTCAGTAAAGCAGAAATATATGTTTTTCTGGAAACCTCTTGCTTTTTCTATGATCCAGCAGATGTTGGCAATTTGATCTCTGGTTCATCTGCCTTTTCTAAAACCATCTTGAACATCTGGAAGTTCACGGTTCACATATTGCTAAAGCCTGGCTTGGAGAATTTTGAGCAGTCCTTTACTAGCGTGTGAGATGAGTGTAATCGTGTGGTAGTTGGAGCATTCTTTGGCATTGCCTTTCTTAGGGATTGGAATGAAAATTGATCTTTTCCAGTCCTGTGGCCACTGCTGAGTTTTCCAAATTTGCTGGCATATTGAGTGCAGCACTTCCACAGCATCATCTTTCAGGATTTGAAATAGCTCAACTGGAATTCCATCACCTCCACTAGCTTTGTTCCTAGTGATGCTTTCTAAGGCCCACTTGACTTCACATTCCAGGATGTCTGGCTCTAGGTGAGTGATCACACCATCGTGATCACACCATCTGAGTCGTGAAGATCTTTTTTGTACAGTTCTTCTGTGTATTCTTGCCACCTCGTCTTAATATCTTCTGATTCTGTTAGGTCCATACCATTTCCGCTTCTGCGAAGTCCATCCCAGCCGCTGTGCTTCTACCTCTTAAAGTATAGGTCCATGAGAAAAGAACTCCTACTGTTTGCCCTAGGGGCCCATTTATCTTCTGCCCCAGGACCATGAATTGCAATAGAGAAAATGCTCCCATCATTAACTCTGTGAGAGTCTCAAAGGTCAGGCAGTAGATAATTTTGCTTTTGTAAGAAGAAGTAAATAAGGCCATGAAGGGCCAGGAAGGACTACACCTGGTATTAGGGTGTGGGACCAGCCAGGAGCCTAAATAGCTGATTGGCTCATGGCGCTGATGGTGGTGGTTTAGCTGCTACAGTCCTGTCCGACTCTTGCGACCCCGTGGACTGCAGCCTGCCAGGCTCCTCTGTCCATGGGATTCTCCAGGCAAGAATACTGGAGTGGTTTGCCATTTCCTTCTTCAGGGGATCTTCCTGACCCAGGAATCGAACCAAGGTCTCCTGCATTGCAGGCAGATTCTTTACCGACTGAGCTAGGAGGGAAACTCAATAAACAGACATAAGAGATGCAGTTTTGATCCCTGGGTTGGGAAGATCCTCTGGAGTAGGAAACAGCAACCCACTCCAGTATTCCTGCCTGGAGAATCCCATGGACAGAGGAGCCTGGTGAACTACAGTTCATGGGGTCACAAAGAATCAGACACGACTGAGTGAGCACAGGGAAAGTCTTTCCTGGAAATCAGCTGATTCTCTGGAGGGCCATTAAGGAGGGAGCTTTCCAATGTTCCTGTGCTCAAGTGTGGGGAAATCAGCTGATTCTCTGGAGGGCCATTAAGGAGGGAGCTTTCCAATGTTCCTGTGCTCAAGTGTGGGGCAAAATTCAGGGTCCTCTGGAAAAAGAAAACCTGACTAAAATTTGGTCAAGTTAGTGAGCATTTTGTCCAAACTGGTCAGTATGTCAAGGCTGTATATTGTCACCCTGCTTATTTAACGTATATGCAGAGTACATCATGAGAAACGCTGGGCTAGAAGAAGCACAAGCTGGAATAAAGACTGCCGGGAGAAATATCAATAACCTCAGATATGCAGACAACACCACCCTTATGGCAGAAAGTGAAGAGGAACTAAAAAGCCTCTTGATGAAAGTGAAAGAGGAGAGGGAAAAAGCTGGCTTAAAGCTCAACATTCAGAAAACTAAGATCATGGCATTCGGTCCCATCACTTCATGGGAAATAGATGGGGAAACAGTGGAAACAGTGGCCGACTTTATTTTTTTGGGCTCCAAAATCACTGCAGATGGTGATTGCAGCCATGGAATTAAAAGACGCTTACTCCTTGGAAGGAAAGTTATGACCAACCTAGTCAGCATATTTAAAAGCAGAGACATTACTTTATCAACAAAGGTCCGTCTAGTCAAGGCTATGGTTTTTCCATTGGTCATGTATGGATGTGAGAGTTGGGTGGTGAAGAAAGCTGAGTGCCGAATAATTGATGCTTTTGAACTGTGGTGTTGGAGAAGACTCTTGAGAGTCCCTTGGATTGCAAGGAAATCCAACCAGTCCATCCTAAAGGAAATCAGTCCTGAATATTCATTGGAATGACTGATGCTGAAGCTGAAACTACAATACTTCGGCCACCTGATGAGAAAAGCTGACTCATTTGAAAAAACCCTGAGGCTGGGAAGGATTGAGGGTAGGAGGAGAAGGATTGAATGAGATGGATGGATGAGATGGCTGGATGGCATCACCGACTCAATGGACATGGGTTTGGGTGGACTCCAGGAGTTGGTGATGGACAGGGAGGCCTGGTGTGCTGCAGTAACTTAGTTGCATTTCAGTCTGACCATTCTTTTCAAGAAGGAGTAGTTAAATCTGAAGTTTCAAAAATATATTTCAAAAATCAATAATTAATTCTGAAAATCAATATCCCTGTTGAGAAACTAGAAAATGTTAATTTATTCCATTTAAGTAACAGAAAGGCTGAAATACGAAGACTATATAATGTTGCTGTGATCATAAAAGAAAATTTGACCCTTACATGTTTTCTTCATAAATTTATATTGACCTTCAGTTTATTAGATGTTGGCTTTCCTCCTCTCCAGCCTTCTCTTTTGTTGAACCTGCTTGGAGAGCACTCTCACTCTCCACTCCTCAGGGATTTGCATGTTCTATTGTGGTCCCAAGTAAGCCAAGAAGACCATTTTCAACAGAATGTTATATGTGATTTACCAGGTCTATGAACATATTTTCTAGGTGGGGGAAGGGGAGTTTCTCTTGTACATCATTCTGAAGTTGGCCCATGCACTCAATAAAAGCTCATTATGGAAAGATTATAATGTATAATAATACATTTTAAGTGGGATGCAATGATCCATAAAATTGGTGTGGCTAATTAGCAGATCAAATCTCTGTAAGAACTGGATGTCTTTAATACCCTGCAATTGCTTAATTCTATAGGTATTTTACTATCCACAAATGTTTAGTAAAATTAAATAATAGTATAAATGTTCAGTGGGATTAAAGCAACTGTAAAATAAAACCAAACAAAATGAGTTTATTTTGTTAATAGAATAAAGAGGATCTCAGTGTTAATATAACACTACACAAAATCTAGAGCAAACATCCTCGGAATCCCAGCCTCATTTCACATGTAATTAACCTTTCTCAATCAAGTTAAGCATCGCTCACACCTCCTTCTCCGCTGCTGTGCATCCACCTCTTTTCTTTCGTGAGAATAAAAGGCAAGCATCAATACTAACAATACTAGACTAGTAATACCACCTCACACTATGCTTCCAGAGCAACATCATCCCAAGAATATTTTCAATACTGATCATTCCTCCCAACTCAAAAGTACATTTTGCAAATCTTATTTCCTCTTGCAGGAGTAGGAGACATTTGATGCTAACAGATGATATTTTCAATAGTAAAATCTTCTCAACTAATAATTATAGTTGAGGTGGACATGCAAATATTGCGTTCCTCTAACAACCACCTCCTGATTTCTGGTAGATGCTGATGATTTGGGAGCAGTAATGTTATCCCCTATCTAATGCTATCACACACAATTCACTTTGTGTGGGGTTTCATTTCTTATCTACAGAAATGGAACAAACATTTTACCTAGGTTTAGTCCAATCAACCCAGTCAATTCCCCTGGCCTCAGTGATTTGTAAACAGGTGGGCTCAGGATCCAACTTGCTACCATTAGGGTAATTTTTAAGGAAAAGTTGAGAGCTCCTGGGAAGTAAATATCTATTTCTTAGGTCCTGAACCTGAGAGGATGTGAAGCTTTGGCTGTTGTAGCCATCCTGCTACTATACAGATCCAGAGAACAAGGCTAACCTGTGGAGGAGAGGCCTCTCAGGAGCAGGGAGAAACCATATCTTAATGATGTTGTCTGAACCTATATACAGCGGTTCTGAAACCACTTTGGGGCTTCCCTGGTGACTCAGCGGTAAAGAATCTGCCTGCCAATGCAGGAGATGTGAGTTTGATTTTTGGGTGGGGAAGATCCCCTGGAGAAGGAAATGGCAACCCACTCTAGTATTCTTCCCTGGGAAATCCCAAGGTCAGAGGAGACTGGCAGGCTACAGTCTGTGGGGTTGCAAAGAGTCAGACGTGATTTAGCAATTAAACAAAGCCAGTTTTACCCCAAGACTTCCCAATTACACGAATCAGTATTTTTAAAGTTTCAATAATGTTTTCTGTCAAGATTAAAAGGGTTCAAAATGACACGTAGGACCAATGTAGTCATAGTAATATAGTTAAGATCATGGACTAAGGAATCGTACAAACTTGGGTTCTAACTCCAGCAGAGTCACTAACTTCCTGAATTTCCTCTGGCAAAGAGAAGTAAGGACATGTTTCCTTCTATCACTTAAAAGGGTCTATAAAAACTACTTGTAAGCACTGAATAAATTATATATAAAAGACATATTAATACTCAAAAAAAGCTAGTTGCTTTTTTAATAACACTGGTTTTACAGAGATTTTACAAAAGACTAAAGCCTATGCAAGTGGTCTAACTATAGCCATACTGAATTTTATTGATATTGATTAAGACAGTCTATATCCTGAAGTTTTTCTAGTTCTAGACATGTGTTTAGCTCTGTCACTTGAGAGACCTGTGTTCAGCAGAGGAAACAAATTCTCTCCTGAAAATAAAGTCATGAGTTTAAAACCGACATCTGTTTGTACCGATATTTTCCAGTGTTTAGAGTTGAAGTGAAGTGAAGTGAGGGAAGTGAGGTGACTCACCGCTGAGATCAATGGGATTCACAGAAAGTTTGCACTAAAAGGTAGATAGGAATGTTTCTTCACAAGGTTCAGTGAGATCATATTTTAAGGTACATTTCTACTCTTTTCATCATATTAAACAATAAACTAAAGAATTAGATTATAAATAGTAGCCCTAGGGTACACAATTTTAAAGGAGAAAAAGGAAAAAATACATAAAGCTATAGAACTTTTGGTCTTCAGACATAAAAGTAAGCAAAACCAATCAGAATTTGGCACTTTGGGTTCAAAGGAAATAATAATCAAGTGTTCCTCACATGATGAAGAAGAGTCAGACTTGATTGTTGAAATCAGTGAAAGTGAAAGTGAAGTCGCTCAGTCGTGTCCGACTCTTTGTGACCCCCTGGACTGTAGCCCGCCAGGCTCCTACGTCCATGGGATTCTCCAGGCAAGAATACTGGAGTGGGTTGCCATTTCCTTCTCCAAATTCCACTGGGATTGTGCTATAACAGCTGAGCCTAGAGTGATGGGAGAACAAAGAGAATCCTTTGAGCAGAAATGGAACAAAGTAGTTGACCAGACTGATGTTACATACTATCTCCCACTTCACAATAGAACAGGAGCCTTATGTGTTGGTTCTGTATTAGGGGCATGGAGGCCAGATGAAAAAAGTTTCAAAAACCACAAATAAGAGAAATGTGAAGGGAGAGAGAAAGGGAAAAGATAGACCCCAAATATGTCCTTTAAAATAGCCTACTATCATAAGTTGACTCCAGGTGAATATAACTTTAAGTAATAGTCTGAAAACTAATCTGAAATAAATAAGCTGAGTGTTCTCACTGATATAAGTTATAACTTTCATCTTAATAAATCAAAAACTATAAAATAAAAACAGGTGCACATGAATCAAAACCAGGTGAACATGAAAAAGAATAGGTTAAAGAACTTGGAATTAATATAGATGTTATTAAATTTTAACTTATCACAATAAACATTATTACCAGCATTGAAACATTATACTTAGAAATTTATCTGGGTCATAGCACAGAAAGATAAGGAGATAAAAATATGAGAAAGCAATTTTAAAAGCACACCAGAAGCTCCAATATAAGCCTAATATTAATTCTAGAATAAAATGCTGTAAATTTTAAGAAAGAAATATTTGAAGAAATAACAGATAAAAGCTTTCCAGGATAAAGAAACTGATCTTAAATTTAATAAGTCCTAAAGGATGAATATATATATATATATATATATATACACACACACACACCTAGTAACATTTGAATAAGCAGGGTGACAATATACAGCCTTGACGTAATCCTTTCCCAATTTGAAATCAGTCTGTTGTTCCATGTCTGGTGTGTATATATACATATACACACCTAGTAACATTTGGGTGATGCTGCATTATCAAAGATCAAGGAAAGAAATCTTTAAAACATTAGAAAATGTGTATTATTTACAATGAATAAAAATGGAAATCTCAGTAGCAAAAACACCAGTAGATAATACAGTAATATCTTTAAAGAGTTAAGAAAAATTGTCAACCTGAAATTCAGTATAAAACTGAACCATTATTAAAATAAAGAAGGAATAAAACATGATTATATTCATTCAGATAATTATTGAAAGAACTAATGCAATTACTGACTTAGGAAAAAGCAAAGTGATCTCAAAGGGACAGGGTGGGAAAAATAAGAAAATAAGCACACAATTTGATTAAAGTTATGAGTAAATTTGACAAATATTTAGGATGTTGTGTCAAAATAAAATCAAAAAGTCTAAATACTGACAAGACTGAATGAAGATGTCCAGGGAAGCCTATCAGGGGATTTCAAAGCTTCTAATCAGCTATTTTTCCCAGGTGGTACTAACACTACAGGACCCAACCAACCAATGTGGGAGACATGAGATGCGGGTTTGATCCCTAGGTCAGGAAGATCCCTGGAGGAGGGCACAGGCAACCCACTCCAGTATTCTTGCCTGGAGAATCCAATGGACAGAGGACATGGTGGGCTACAGTCCATAGAGTCGCAGAGTCCAACACTACTGAAGCAACTTAGCAGCAGCAATCAGCTATTACGTGCTTTGTTTTTAAATAGCAGCTAATCTCCAAAGGTTCCCAGACACTTAATGACAACTTTTAAAACAAACAAAAACAAAAAAAGAAACCACACCAAAAAGACACAAAAGCAACTAATAGGAAGCAAGAAACTGAAAAGATATATAGATATGTAGATAGAGAAATTTTAAATATGAAAATGCATAAGATTATGAGCTACAGATCAAATTGCCAACATCTGTTGGATCATAGAGAAAGCAAGAGGAGTTCCAGAAAAACATCTACTTTTGCTTTATTGACTGCACCAAAGTCTTTGACTGTGTGGATCACAACAAACTATGGGAAATTCTTCAAGAGATGGGAATACTAGACCACCTTACCTTGCTCCTGAGGAATCTTTATGCAGGTCAAGAGCAACAGTTAGAACCAGATATGGAACAACAGACTGATTTCAAATTGGGAAAGGATTACGTCAAGGCTGTATATTGTCACCCTGCTTATTCAACTACTATGCAGAATACATCATGCTAAATGCAGGGCTGGATGAAGCACAAGCTGGAATAAAGATTGCTGGGAGAAATATCAATAACCTCAGATATGCAGATGATACCACCCTTATGACAGAAAGCGAAGAAGAACTAAAGAGCCTCTTAATGAAAGTGAAAGGGGAGAGTAAAAAAGCTGCCTAAAACTCAACATTCAGAAAACTAAGATCATGGCAACTGATACCATCACTTCATGGCAAATAGATGCAGAAAAAATGAAACCAGTGACAGACTTTTGGGGCTCCAAACTCACTGCACATGGTGACTGTAGCCATGAAATTAAAAGACGCTTGCTCCTTGGAAGAAAAGCTATGACAAACCTAGCCAGCATATTAAAAAGCAGAGACATTACTTTGCTGACAAACATCCATCTAGTCTAAGCTGTGGTTTTTCCAGTAGTCATGTGTGGATGTGAAAGTTGGACCAAAAAGAAGGCTGAGCACTGAAGAATTGATGCTTTTGAACTGTGGTGTTGGAGAAGACTCTTGAGAGTCCCTTAGACTGCAAGATCTAAACAGTCCATCCTAAAGGAAATGTCGTGAATATTCATTGTAAGGACTGATACTGAAGCGGAAGTTCCAGTACTTTGGCCACCTGATGTGAAGAACTGACTCATTTGAAAAGACCCTGATGCTGGGAAAGATTGAAGGCAGGAGGAAAAGGGGACAACAGAGGATGAGACAGTTGGATGACATCACCAACTTGATGGACATGAGTTTGAGCAAGCTCCAGGGGTTGGTGATGGTCAGGGACAGCCTGGCATGCTGCAGTCCAGGGGTTGCCAAGAGTTGGACACAACTGAATGACTGAACTGAACTGACTGATGAGCTATAGAAACATTTTAAGAATCCATGAAAGATGTTACATAGACGTAAAAGTAACATTCATAAAATGATACCAAAAAACCCTTGAAAATTAAAAATAACAATAAAATGTTTGAAAAGAAATAGAAAATTGAAAGATTAAGTGGTACATACCTCCCAATAGCAAGACTAAAATGACAGATTTAAAAAATAGGAGAAAATTACATAATTGTTTTAGGAGGTTTGATATGTGAACAGTGGGAGTTCCAGGAGGTAGGGACAAATAAAACAGAGAACTATAGTTACCAGAGAAATAATATAATAAAAATATTCAGGACTAAAAGCCGTTAATTTCCATATTGAAAGGTCCACTGAAGACTTAGCAAGAGGGAGTGGGAAGAAAACCACCTCAGTTCATATCATCATGGAATTTCAGAATGTAGTCCAGACCAAAATGCCAGAAGCCCTCAGAGGAGATAAACAGATCACATGCAAAAATCAAGAATCTAAATAGTACCATTCAATAGGCTTACTGCAAATTTGAAGATTATGAGAAATACTTTCAAAATTCAAAGAGAAAATGATCTGTTAAATTCTAAACCTAGCCAAGCTGAAAATTAATTTCAGGGATTAATTAAATACATTTTTCAGATATTTATGTTCTCAAAAATTTTACTTCCATGTTCCTTTTCTAAGGACATATTGAGAATGTGGTCCATTAGAAATAAGGAAATCATCCAACCAAAAGGAATTAAAAACCACATAAAAAGGGGTAGTCTAGTGACTCAGATGATAAAGAATCCACCTGCAATTTGGGAGACCTGGGTTCGATCCCTGGGTTGGGAAATTTCCCTGGAGAAGGGAAGGGCTATCCACTCCAGTATTCTGGCCTGGAGAATTCCATGGACTGTATAGTCCAATGGGTTGCCAAGAGTTAGACACAACTGAGCAACTTTCACACTTTCCACATACAAAATCAGAATCACACTGAGAGGTGACAGTGCTGATAAAAGGTACCAGGAGGACAGTGGTGCTGCAGATGAGGGAACAACCAGATCAGATGGAACGGGGGGATGCATGGCGGTGCATTGAAGGAAAATTTGTATTGCCTCACGAGCTTGTCTACTGCAAGTGCATTAGCGAGCAGTGCACTGAAAAGCAAATAAACAGACAAAACACCAAGAAATTATTAACTCCAAGGAATATACGTAATTCATAGTCCATTATGCAACTCAGCTGTGAATATATTTACATAGATCGAGTAATGTAAACACTAAAATTCTGGATTAAACCAAGATAATGATACAACTATACTGTGTATGTGCTACATACGGGGAGAAGGGAGTTGAAAGGAGTGTCAGAAAGTAGGCAAAAGGATGGAGCGGTAGAGAATGAAAGAGAGCTACATCTTCCTCTTACATAGCAGGAAGACAATAAATAATAATATTCTTCACCTTAGCAACAGCATATCACCCAGTTGAATCCAGTTTGTTGTTTTAGCCTCACTTACAAAACCAGTCATATCCCAAGGCCCACCAGTCAGCTGGCATCTCTTCCTTTAAGATCATAGTCCTAGCCCTTTGAGGTCTCTCTTCCAAACTTCTAGCAATTCCAGCCCCTCTCTTTGTTCCCATAGACATAGAGTTTGTAGCTGCTTTTTTTAGTCACGACCTCTTTGATAACTTAATTTTCCTTTTTGCTTTTGCCGCTATCTAGCTAAAAATTCTTTATGCCTGACTAACATGACTTAGAGACTAAATGACAACAAAAAATAATTGTTTAATTTTTTCTGCTGAAGCAGTTTGTATAAGTTCTGTCTCCATACTGGACCCTGACTGGTAAGATGTTTAAAAGTGAAAAATTTTAAATAGCACTACCCATTTATTGAATAGGAATATAGAAATAAATACCAGTCGAAACTACTAAAAAAGATCTAGGTGATCGCTTCTGGAGGGTTTTGTTTGTTTTGTTCTGAGCAGAAGACTCATTAAAAAAAAAAAAAGAATCACATAAAACCTATGTTTAAGTGATAAAAAAGGAATTTCTCTGGTGGAAAGGTTGAATCTGGCTATTAACCAGAGTCATCCAACATATGACTCTCCTTGAAAACCTATGGAGAGAAGCTAGAAAACATTTGTAATATAGGTCATGAAATAAGATACATCAGTCTTAAAATTTCATTGTTATACTAAATGATTTAGAATCCTAGGCATGTGATTTACTAAACATTCATTTGTCTTTTGTCTGGTGATAACATAATCTATTGGTGTCTCCAAATAATTATGACAATGTTAAAGGAGAATGAAGTATCTGATTCCTATTTAAATGCTATAAAAAATGAGAATTCAGAGAAGGCAATCATTGAGAAAAGAGGTAACTCTTAAGGTGGACTTTGAACAAAAGAGGGATGAGAAAGCAATTAGAGCACAGTTACTCAGCAATAGAATTATAAAGCAGGAATCTTAAGCAACCAAATATTCAAGTCATAAGTCCACCATTTTATACTTGAAACTTGTGAGAAAAATTGTTTGCAAGGTTCATTCAAACATCAGTGTCTGTTGCCCAAGGTTAGTTTAGACATTAGTTTAGACAGTAATTGCATCTTGTTTCTCAGTGTTTGTCTTAGCTTTCTGGTGTCCCACTGATCCATTGATTCATCCCCACAGGCTACTGACTTCAGTTTTCAGTGAAGAGCATGCTGGGAGAAGGGCTTTGTTTCCACAACTCCTGCAATAGACTGATGTTGTCCTGGAAAGTCAGATTTCTAGGTTCTTCGAGTTTCCTGTGGCACTGGTTAATTATCCAAAGGGAACTTTTATATTTCTAGGAGAATTACCTCCAAGTCTTGGAGTCCCTGCAATGCTCTTGTGAATCAGACTTGAAAACAGGCTTTGTCAAACAGCAGGGTCTGTATGAATGTAGGTCAAAAATAGAAAATCTTTCAAAAGATTAGCAGCAACTAGTGAAAGATAAGACAGTATCAAAATTATTCACAATCCTTTTCCTTCCCCTTAAAATTCATTAAGAATATCACTGTTGATGAAATCTACTAGATTTTGACAGTGTGGCTGAGAAAATAACTGTTTCATTCTAGTCTCCCAATCACCACAGAAAAGAATTATATGTCCTATATTCCCTAACTTTTTAGAGACAAAAAGAATTTGAAGTGGAATACAGAAACCTGTTTTATTTTTTACTGACTTCAGTTTTCAGTGAAGAGCATGCTGGAAGTTTGCTCCCATGAAGTTTTTTTTTTTCTTTAACATTAGAAGCAATTTAATAAGTACAGGCTTCTTTTTAAATAAAGTCAGTTCCAATGAAGGTCTGGTATATCACTTAACATAAAATCAGGCCATCCCCTTTACAAGAATACCATATATGATTCAGCAATAATTTCTAGCTTGTTAAAATGTCTTAATTTTTGTTGTTCTCCTAGAGAGATTCCTTTAAGAGACATAGGGAAGGAATTTTGAATTGCAAGAATCCATTGCTGTTTTCACCTTTGAAGTACAACACACTTTAATTTTTCAGCTTACCTAAGGTAAGCTCCCACCTGTTTCATTGCATTATTTATTCATAAGAAGTTTCCAGATGTTTCCAGGAATATGTAAGTTTAGCAGTTTTTCCTATGAGCTCAGGAAAAAAGTCATGTCACATTACTTTGTCCTGGCCTCTCCTTCATGTCCTACTGCAACTCTTATCTTAAAAAGTTGAATTCACAGCAACAGCTAGCAGAATGGTGGTTACTAGGGGCTGGAGGGAGTGGGGTGTGGGCAGATGTTGGTCAAAGGGTACAAGCTTCTTGTTAGCAGAGGGATGAGCTCTGGGGATTGATGTGCCGCACTCTGATTAACTGCACTGAACTGTGTACTTGAAAATCACTGAGAGAAAATCCTAAATATTCTGACCACCAAAAAGAAATGGTAATTATGTGGTGAGATGGAGGTGTTAGCTAATGCTACAGTGGTAACCACGTTGCAAGATAAGTGCATCAAATCAACACATTACACAGCTTAAATGTACAGCATTATATGTTAATTATACATCAATAGCGCTGCAGAAAAAGAAGAAATACTGGAGAGGCACTTTGAAGTATGTTGAAAAGAGCTTTAAATGAGCTGGAAAAAGGCAAAACAGACAAATTACTTTTTCATTACTCTCATTTCAAAACCAATATTATTTTTAAAGTTATAAGATTAAAAAGATCTTGGTAAATGGTATCGGAAACTATAAAAAAGAAGATAGAGCATGTCCATTATCCTCATCCAACTTACTTTCTTCTCAGATATTTAAAAAATGTATATGCTGATTTTATATTTCAAAAAAGGAATCACATTGGAATATGCTTGTTTTGGGTACCTAGCAGTAAAAAATAGACATACCTTCCATTCAAAAGCAATAGATTTATATCATTATTTTAGTGACCATAGAATAGCCCATAGATAGATTCCCACAATTTATTTCACGAATTCCTTATTATTTTCATTTTTATCATTACTAATAAGATTGATGTAGTCGTTCCTGTAAATACATTTTGACATATTTGTCATATTTCTTTTCACATCTAGCAGAGCAAGTCCTCCATCATTACTTTTCTTGCTTATACTTTTTCTGGCAATTTTCAAAGTGCGTTTTAGTAGATCTATTTTAAAATGACTTTGTTGTTACCCGCTACCACCCACCCAGCAGCACCATAAGAGTATTTTGATTGACAACATATTTTTAATGCATTTTTTACTGCAAAGGATTGATTTTGCTTAATATAATTTGCCATCTTAATTAATGGTTTTTCTGTATAGACCATCATATGAATCAAAAATCATAATATAAAAATCATATTTTTACTGTTTATCTCTCTAATATTTTGGTCTTGACTGACTGCATCAGATAACAGTTCTAGGATGATAGTAAATAATAGTGATGCTAATCATGTATGTTTTCTTCCCAATTTTTTTTTTTTTTAAAGCATGATGCTGGCTTTTAGGTTGAGATAGACTGAGATTTTCTTCATTCTTCTATTCTTGGTTTAGAGATTTTTTAAAAAATCAATAATGATTGTATTTTCATCCACTATATTTGTGGTATATGGGTAGTTAACAAAAGTATTTTTCCTATTGATCCCTTAATATAATGAAGTATTGATTTTTAACATTGATATAGCCTATTATCCTGAGAACAAATTTTACATATTCAATGGATATTATACTGATACATTTGTCTTGTAAATATTGAGATTTTTTTCTAATATTTATATGTAAGAAGAGTCCACATTTGACATTTTTGCATGTTAAATTTCCTGAATTAAGTTCAGAATTATAGAATACCTTGGGAAATCTTTCTTTTTTCGTATATATGCAGGAAACTATTCAAAAGATTAGTAACTAACCTATTCTTGATTGTGTGATGAATGTTTCTAAGCTTTTCCAGTCAAATTCCTTGCTTGGGAGTAGGTTTTTTGACAGTTTGTTTAAACTCATTTTAAGTTATAATGTATTTGGTTGAAGTTCTGTCAGTTGTACTAATACATATATTCTCATAAAATTCTTTTCTTTGAGATTTCCAAATTTCTTGTTATGAAATTCTATTTAGTGTTCATCCATAGATATTAAATCTTCTGAACACTGATACTTATATAATTTTTCTAAGATTATAAATTTGAAGTTTTTTATAATTTTGCTAAGGATTCTTATAAGCAATTTACCATTTTTTAAAAAATCACTTCAAAACTTCACTCTCAAATTTATAAATTAGGGTTTTTTCTAATATTAACTTTAAATTTATCTATATTCATTTTTTCTACTATTGTGTCTAAGCTGATTACAGTCTTTATATAGCCTTTACACTGAACACTCTAAATATAAATATATATGTGTGTGCTTGCTAAGTCACTCAGTCATGTCCAACTCTTTGTGAACCCATGTACTGTAGCCCACCAAGCTCCTCTGTCCATGGACTTTTCCGGGCAAGAATATTGGAATGGGTTGTCATTTCCTACTCTAGGGGATCTTCCTGACATGGGGATGGAACCCATGTCTCTTGCATTTCCTGCATTGGCAGGCAGATTCTTTACCACTGTGCTACTTGGGAAGCCCCTTACCAATATGTATAATATTATACAACCTGGCATATATTGCTATTTGTTATGTAATAATATAATATGTGTTATGATATATATGTTATGTAATAATATGTATTGTTTGGATATGCTTATGTGACAATAATTACTTATAATAATTTATTTGTAGCTGTATTGTTTTTAATGTTATGCGTTTTCCTGTGACTTGGGGTCTGAACACTTTCTATAAATTGTGAATAGTTTTCTTATTGTCCTCAGTTTCTAAATGATCTGTTATGATGGCTTTGATAGTCTTTGAATCTTTTTATTCAAACATGATTTTAACAGTATTTTTTTATTCCCAAGAGGTCACATTACCTTTTTTTTGGCTTATTATTAAGCTTTAATTTTACTTCATAGATTTAATGGAAATTGATGTGTCGTACTTGTGATTATTTTTTAAAATAATTAGATTTCTTTTTAAGATCTAGCAGGATGTCAATTTAAAAAATTGACTTCCATAGGTGTTTGGAAAGAATGTATATGCTTTATTTTTCAGACATAATAGTTTGGTATGGCAAATCAATAAATCATATTATTATATTACTCAAATGATTTATATATGTTTGATATGTCAAGAATCCAGTATATTTAAATTTTCTACCACCACTAAATTTCTATAATTTTTCTACAGGTGTATCTATTTTCCCCTTTATATGTGTTAATGAATGTTTAATCAACTTAATCAAATTGAATAAGGAACATTTGAGTCAAAATCTATTTAACTCAGAATTCTTTATATGTCATCCTATGGCAGTTAGTGGTCCAGTGACTAATATAAGAGGTTAAATTTTTTTATTCTGCAAGTAACTTCATTCATGGTGGGTTTTTTCTTAGTGTTTAATATTAAAATGTCTTTAATATTTAATAATTTTATCAAGATTTGGCTAACTGTTGCTATTAATATGTTTTGCTGTGTGGTGTGCATTTTAAGTTCAAGGAAAAATTTTTTTCCAAACTTTAAACTTTTTATTTTGTATTGGGATACAATATTGTGGTAGTTTCAGGTGAACAGTGAAAGGACTCAGCCATACATATACATATATACATGTATCCATTCTTCCCCAAACTCCCCTCTCATCCAGGCTGGCACATAACTTTGAGCAGAATTTCAACTGGTATGTAATAGGTCCTTGTTGGTTAGCCATTTTAAATATAGCAGTGTGTACATGACATTCCCAAAGTCCCTAACTATCCCTTCCCCTTGGCAACTGTAAGTTCATTTTCTAAGTCTGTGAGTCTCATTCTGTTTTGTAAGTAAGTTCGTTTGCATCATGTCTTGTTAGATTCCACATATAAAGGTTGCCATATGATATTTCTCCTTCACTGTCTGACTTTTTTCACTCAGTATGAATGACACTCTTTAGGTTCATCCATGTTGCTGCAAATGGCATTATTTCATTCTTTTTAATGGCTGAGTAATGGTGCATTGTATATGGATGGACATTTAGGTTGCTTCCATGTCTTGGCTATTGTAAGCAGTGTTGCAATGAACACTGGAGGGCATGTATCCTTTCAGATCATGTTTTTCTCCAAATATATGCCCCAGAGTGAGATTGCAGGGTCATATGGTAGCTCTATTTTTAGTTGTTTTTTTCTAATAACCTCCATACTATGCTCCTAAGTTGACTGTACCAATTTACATTCCCACCAACAGTGTAGGAGGGTTCCCTTCTCGCCAGACCCTCTCCAGCATTGGTTATTTGTGGATTTTCTAATGATAGCTATTCTGACCAGTGTGAGGTGATATCTAACTGTATTTTTGGTTTGCATTTCTCTAAGAGCTAGAGATGTTGAACATATTCTTATGTGCCTGTTGGCCATGTGTATGTCCTTTTTGGAGAAATATCTATTCAGGGCTTTCCCCACTTTTTCAGTGGGTTGTTTGTTTTGATGCTGTTAAGTGTCATAAGCTGTTTGTAAATTTTGGAGACTAATCCCTTATCAGTCACATCATTTGCAAACATTTTCTCCCAATCTGTGTGTTGTCTTTTCATTTTGTTTATTGTTTCCTTTGCTGTACAAAAGCTTTTGAGTTTAAGTAGCTCCCGTTTGTTAATTTTTGTTTTTATTTCCATTATTCTGGGAGATGGATCAAAAAAGATGTTGCTATGATTTATGCCAGAGAGTGTTCTGCCTATATTTTCCTCTAGAAGTTTTATAGTGTCTGGCCTCATATTTAGGTTTTTAATATGTTTTGAGCTTATTTTTGTGTATGTAGTTAAGAATGATCTAATTTCATTTTTCACATGTGGCTGTCCAGTTTCCCCAACACCACTTGTTGAAGAGACTGTCTTTCCAGCATTGTGTAGTCTTGTCTCCTTTGTCATAGATTAATTGACCATAGATGCATGAGCTTATTTCTGAGTTTTTTACCCTGTTCCATTGACCCATATTTCTATTTTTGTGCCAGTACCATATTGTTTTGATGACTGTAGCTTTGCAGTATAGTCTGAATCAGGGAAAATTTTTTCTTTTTTTTTTTTTTTTTGCATTGATCTATGCCAAAAACAAACAAAAAAACTATGTGTTTATTCCTCACTGATGGGCTTCCAAAATCTTCAACTCATGTCTTTTACTGATACTGCTCATTACTGATTGTATTTTCAAAATATATGGCTACCTGTTTTGTTTTATGATATTCCTTACTCACCTTATTAATTCTATATTTCTGTTTGACATTTCTCATCTAGTTTCCTCTTCATTTACATTGTTATCTCACTATGCAATTCTTTTGAAAAGAAATTAATTTCTATTGTCTTTATGGAGATTTAAAAGTAATCATGGTATGAACCTTACTATTTCCTGAGGAAATAATTTTTAAATGTTTTGGTTTTCTAATTTATGGAGTCAATGGATATTTTTTATTATGTAAAGAACCAGTTTAAGTACCCTATTTCATTGTTTGCTTTGTTGTTGTTGCTGCTACTTATCCATACTTATTTATCCATAAATAGTAAAATTTTTACCCAGAAGCAGAGAGAATGGCTTTCTCCTGGATCTCTCTCCTTGTTCCTTAAATATTGCTGGAAGCATTTCACCGCTCACATTTAAATGCTTGTTGCTAGCTCAATATTGCAGCTAAGTGTGGAAACACAACAACGGAAGTAGGGTCAAAGGCTGGAGAATTTTGTCTTTTTGGCATCTTTGTGCACACATGTGCATGTAAGTGTGCAGACACCGTGACAGGTTCCTGACTGACTCCACCATCTATTTGAGACATGAAAGCTGGCCTTGCTTCCTTGAACTAGATCTCCATATCTACTCAACAGAACCTCTTATGTATCTTCTCTTTTCTGACCAGAATCTTGAGATTCACTGTCACTATGGATCTGATGTAATATTTTGTTTGATTGCTTTGGTTTTTGGCTTGTTTTAAATAGGAGAAAACTACTCGTGACTATAGAAAGGTAAACCATTGAATACGTTTTAATGATTTAGATTTTGAGATCAGTTAAAAACAGATGAAGAAAAGATAGGGTACCAATATACTGAATTTTTCCAAACCCAGGGATCAGTGGTATCTTTGATAAGATAGGAGACTATAAAGAGAATTATATGTGAAAATGCTTCAGTTTTAAATGCATTCAAGTGTAAGAATATCCCATTAGAGATTTCTAGAGTGATCTGCAAATGCTTGAATCTGTAAATATGAGATAGGCCTCTAAAATCTATTTTTAAAAGCTTTCATAGTTTCTGATGTGTAGCTATGTTTGTAAACTCCTGCTCAGGTCACCTGGAAATGTACATGGGAGAGAAAGCAAGAAATTTGACCATATATATGGAAGTCCTTTAAATAAAATAGATGTGGTTATGAAATAATCTTGCATTAAAATGTAAAAACATAAACAGTCAAATGAGTATTATCATTTCTGTTGTTTCACTGCTTTCAAGTCTGTAATTTATTATTTAGATTTCCTCAAGGATTGAAATTTTTCATTTGAGAATGAATTTGATATTCTTTGAAACAGACAAGTCTTACAGAATTATTTTTTAGCAGCATGACTGAGTAGGTCTTTGAGAATCTTTTTACAGGTCTTGGACAATTGAAGAATGAAAGTGAAAACTTACTCTTCCTGAAGTTCTTAGGACTGAAGTTCAAATACCAACATGAAGCTAATTACCCTTAAGTTGATCAAGATGCTTATGATCAGAAGCACATTTCAAAAGAAAAGAGTCTCTTTTTCTTGACACTTATGTCCACAGTCCTGACACAAACAAGAGATAGGTCTTTTTAGTACATGCAAAAAGCCCAAGTATTAAGTCAAATTGTATGTAATAAGTGAGATTGGTATTTAACTACATGACAACTCTTGGTGAATAAAAAAGAGCAGGCCAAAAGACTACTCTTCCAATAATGGACTTCAGATAATTCAGTTCCATCCCAGCATTGTTCACATGTTTCAGTAGCTTGTATATTAAATTCAAAGATATGTAACATTAAAGCTGGACTAATTTCAAACATAATAGGCATCAAAAGAAATGTAAGTTCTGTGTTTATTTTGATTATGTGAACAGAGGGAAATTCTTAAGTAATGTAAAGTCATAAAATATATCTTTTTATACCATTTCATTTTAAAAAATCTTAATTTTCAGTTTTCTTTCCCCATCACATAGTTGAATTAATTTTGCTCAAAGACTGGACAGATAACAGGACAATATGCTCTCAGGAAGAGTTTCTTTCTTAATTAAGCAATACCAGTAGTTCTTATTAACATTTTAGAGATAGGGAATTTATCCAACAGGCTCTGAAGACTACTTTGCTCTAGCTGAAGAATATAAGTTGATTTATTTCTTCAAACTTTAAGTCTTGAAAATAATTTTTAAATAATTTATTCTTTATTACATCTATGGTGGAAAATTGAGTGTCATGAATAACACAGATGGACAAAAATAGAATAAAACAAAGTTAACAAAGATTCATTGAGAGCCTCAGAGCAAAGTTGTTTTCTGTGCCCCTAATCTTGGTCAGATCTAATGATAAAGTACAAAACATGTTATTGTTATGACACATCTTGTCTCATTATCCAATAAGTTTATTCTAACAAAGAGAAGCAAGGTTTAATTTCCTTGTTGTGAAATCCCATGAGAATATGTAGGTGGATCTACTTTAGGAAAATCTACACCTTAACTCTGTGTTTTTTCTCCCATAACATTGAAATTACCTGTGGAATTCAGTCCCAATTTTGGGGGGATAGCTGCTGGTATCTCCTAGTGAAGCTCTGTGACTATAGAAGTACAAGCGATATATACTCATCATATTTAAGAAATCATAGTTAGCTTAGCTCTCTTATTTGGGGACCATAGCGTTTGTGTACTCTGCAACATTATCCATTGCTTTAATAACAGGTTGGGATCTGAGGCCAGGTTCCTTAGTAAATACTTTCTCTCACACTATGCTTCCTCACTGGGCTCAGTTTTGCCTAAGTTGCCTCAAAACTAAATTTCATAAGTCACCATATCAATAAAAATATCAGTAGTTTTTTCATTTTACAGAGAAAGAACAGGGTTGAGAAAGAGGAGATATTGATAGATAGAACAGTAACTTTAAAATGGGTGGTGCAAGTACAAATGTGGGGATTAGCTGGGATCTCAAGCCAATCATCAGGGAGTCAGTGGCCACATGTAAGCAGGAATGGAAAAGGAAGCTGGTCTTAGGATCTGAGAGACCAGCCTTGACCAGTGGGCTGAAAAAGGGTTTAGGATGGAACATGGCTCATGAACAAAAGATTATCTGTGAGGAAACCAGATCTTTTTTAATTTCTATTTTATATAGGAATATAGCTGATTAATAACATTGTGTTAGTGTCAAGTACACAGCCAAATGATTCAGTTATACATATATATGTATCTATATATTCTTTTTTCAAAATCTTTTCCCATTTAGGTTATTAGAGAATATTGAGCAGAGTTCCATGTGCTATACAGCACGTCCTTGTTGGCTGTCTATTTTGTATATAGCAGTGTGTATGTGTCAATCCCAAACTCCCAGTCTACCTTTCCTCCATTCCCTTCCCCTCAGGTAACCCAAAATCAGTTTTGAAGAGTCAGTTGTACCTACATTTTCCACTTACTCAGCATTATCCCATATTTATTTTATTCCTGGTCATAAATTAGAGGGTCTTCCTACCCCACCAGCCCAGTCTCCACATATGTATGGACAAAGAGGGAGAAAGAGAGAAATGCACACACATGTACAAATTTGCTTCCTATTCCTCTTCTAAATACTCACTGGACACGTACTATAGAATCAAACTATTCAATCAATGCAGAGCTTACAAGACTCAAATTAAATATAGCCTCTAATCTTAAATAAGGCTTCCCAGGTGGCACTAGTGGTAAAGAACCCATTTGCCAACGCAGGAAACATAAGAAACATGGGTTCAATCCGTGGGATTGAACATCCCCTGAAAAAGGAAATGGCAACCCACTCCAGTATTCTTGCCTGGAGAATCCCATGGACGGAGGAGCCTGGCAGGCTACAGTCCATAAGGTCACAAAGAGTTGGACATGACTGAAATGACTTAGCATACACGCACATGGACACTGACTCAGCAAAGACTGAGTCTTTTTCTTGATTCAACCCTGCTGTTCTTCTGGCCTTGAGCCTCACCTGCTATGGAATTTCAGCACTGATGCTTATTTATCAGATTATTAGCTTCTTGGCATATTGTTAGGATTGCTTAAAATACAGGCATTTCTATATAAATGGAAATGCCTTAACACTTTATCCATTTTAATGATCAAACTAAAGAAACTGCAGCCATCAAACTCTGGTGCAATCTCTTTTATTGAATGTGATAACATTACTGGGTAGCACACAGTGTTCTTATGGGGATTAATGCATGAAAATGCCATTTTGCATAACAATAATGTCAAAAGCATAACTCTGAAAAGGTCCATCTTAGTTATAAAACTCAAGCGGAGGATTGATACATTATCTTTACAGAATTCCTAAATGCTTTGTGTTTCTGCATTGTAGAATATCTCTGACAAGATATAAGAAGAAAATATTCCATTTAAGTACACAGGTGCAGGTCTGATCCCGGAGCTCCGTTTCTGAAGTTGTGTTTGTTTTAAGTAAAGGTCACTAAAAAAATTGCTCCTTTTGAAACTTCAGATATTAGAAGAAAATATGGCAATATTGGGGTGAATGACCTTTGTGTTGATCACCCTGTCAAGAATCCATAAGTATTGGCAGAGAAGAGACTGCCTATTTTTAAAGATTTTTTAGAACACAATTCAGCATTTGGCATTATTGTCAACTGCATTTTGTTTGACAAATGCAGGCTCTGTGACATCAATATTTAAAATCCTTAATATAACACTCTCTAGTTCATGAGGAAGTATACTATCTTCTCTTTCCAATATTGAGAAAAGTGAAGGGTTCCACATCTTATGTGTTTTTTTCCTGACTTTCTTATTCCTCATGGTCCTTTATTTTGTGCTGCTGTTTATTAAGAAATACCATGTGAAAGTTAATAATAACATAATTTAGAGCAATAATTACATTTTTATTCAATAGCTGTGGGAAAACACTGGATTGAATAATGAGATAAAAATGAGTGTCTCAGGCCTAACAGGACATTAATCAACATATTAACTGTGTGGGCAAACTGATTTGAGACTGTTATGGCTTAATTTGTCTCAAAATCATTATTTTTAATGTATTGCATAATGTACTTTAAAATATGTGTTCAACTGATCATAAAGAAGCATTAGATTTCAACAGAAGAGATGCTACTCCTTATCATGTCATGAGTTATCATCTTTTTATAGTACCCAGTATAAAATCGATATTCCTAAAACTCTGACATTTCACAGCTATGTTCAGATAAGGCTAAATTAGTTTTGCAACCTCTCCACCTAAATTCAGTTATAATATCAGAGTCTGTATATTTTCCTAATCCTAATTGCCAAAATATATGTATTATTCACTGTTGTTTTCAAGGGCTTTCACCAAAACTGTTTAAATGTCATCGTCGTTTCAGTAAATAGCAATCTTCCAAACCCAGGAAATTTTGACCAGTTTGAAGTGACAAGAATTCAGTGCTTAGCCCTAGATTTTCATTTAACACAAATTTGATCCTTCAGAGACCTCAACCACACCTAAGGATCCAGTCATCACTGACAAAGTCTTCTTCATCCTTCAGGAGAAAGAAATGACAACCCACTCCAGTATTCTTGCCTAGAAAATGCCATGGACAGAGGAGCTTTGCAGGCTACAGTCCAAAGGGTTGCAAAGAGTCAGATATGACTAAGCATGCGCACACACATACACACACACACACACACACACACACACACACGTGTATTTATATAATTGAATCATTGCAGCACAGCAGAAATTAACACACTATTGTAAATGAAATATACTGCATTAAAATAAAAAGGCAAATGAGAGTGTGATTAACTGTGTTCAATGCTGCTGATAGATAAAGATGAGGATAGAGAATTAACCATTAATAATAATTTGAGGTGTAAACCAGACATGATTAGAGTGGGTTTAAGCAAAAATAGGAAGAGAAGAATCAGAGACAGTGAGTGTCCACAGTGATTTGAGAAGTTTATTAAGGGAAGCAAAGAAATGGGATAATAGATGACATAATTGGGGTCAGAAAAATTGTTTTTAAAATGGAGATAAAATCATATTTCTAATAGATACTATCCAGAAGGGGGTAGAAAATAAATGAAAACAAAGTGAAAGGGAAGAATCCTTAGGGCGGTATCTTTACATAGTAGAGAAGATACAGTGCAGAATTGAGGAACTGGATTTAGGTAGGAGCATGGACAGCTCATCCACAGTAAGGGTAGAGGGTAGTCTATAAAGGTACAGATGCCATGGATGGGTAATTGTGGTGATGAGTGTTGGCAGAAATTGTCTTAAATTTCCTTGGTCAAATAAAAGCTGGGTCATCAGCTGAGGATGAGGACAGGTGAAAAGGTAGTATGTCCAGATTTGAGGAGAGAAAAGAAGGTTTGAAATAATCATCTGGGAAAGGCACCAGATCTGTATGAGTTCATGGCAATACTAAGGGGCACAGAATGAATTTAATGAGAGAATTTTTCCAAGTGACTATGCTTGAGTGAGACCTGATGCAGTGTTTGGCAGGGAGGGATAGGGGAGAGGGTCTTTGTTCTAGCTACTAATGTCAAATAAGCTAATATACACTTGTTAAAATCTTGCCCCATTTCTTTGTACAAATTAAGCAATGATGTAAAAAATACAGTCCATAAGTCCATATAACAAAAGGATTTGTGGTTCCCTTTGCTTTCCATATTGCCCTGTGTGTTATATCTTAACCTATATTCTAAATTTCTGAGTCTTAAATTTTTTCATAGTTTCATAGAAACTAGCATAGATTTTTATTTCTCTATACATAATTTCTGAATAATGAGTGTGTAAGATTCATTTCGTTCAAGATTTACAATTACACTATTTTATTCTATTAGCTAATTTTTTTCTTACCCAGAAGGAAGTGGTGGCAGAAAGGCATAAGACTCTGGATTCATAGTGAAATATATGCATGCACTGAAAGGCTTCTAACAAACATGTTTCATACACTATGAAATAAAACAATCCTCACTCAGACTTGGATGCTGAATATTTTCTTGGCAGTCCATGGTGCCATATTTCTTCAATGGCAGTGTCTCTAAGCAGGGCATACTTTTGTTGCAGACCTTTGGGTTATGACATTTGCCTTTGCCCAAATATGCCTCTGAGAACACAGGGCAATGTTTTCAAAAGAAATCCTATTTTCCCATCTGCAGAAAACACACACATTCACTGGGAAATATACTGACAAAGAAGTTGCAATTGACTAGTGCAATAAGCCACATGAGTTATTTGTGTAAGCAAGTAGCTATTTCAGAAGGTGATTAAAATATCACTCTACTTATTGGGGTGTTCCTATGTAACTAAAAATGGAAAAGTCAAGATCTCAAAATATGTATTTATTAGAATGTCTACACCCTCCTTCTGCCAGCCATGAGTTTCCTGAAGAATAGCATAAATAGAATCAATCATAAGCTATCACAGGGATGGAAAGGATATTGAAAGAGTATTTAGTTCATCCTTTTACTTCTAATTAAACCTAAAATTTATATGGTTCCAAGAGTGCTCCAAGGTTGAGGAAAATGACACCAGGTAGTCTACATCCAAGTAGACCAAAAAATTGATCATTTTTACTAATTCCTTTTTTCCCTTTCTTCCTTCCCTTTCTCCCTTCCTCTTTCTTGCTTTCTTTTTCATTTCATGTTTTTAGATCTCATGTTTTGTCTTTATAATTCAAAAAAGAAAGCTAGTTTCAAAGCTTTTATCCCAATCTTCAAACTGAACGGCTCCTTACCAGACTGTCCTCATCTTTCAGAAACACCCACTCATGTGTGATCCGATTGAGAGACGGCCTGCACATTCACACTCACTCTACGCAGACTCGTCTCTTCCATTGAACTATGCAGTATCACTGCTCGTCAATCATGTTCCACCAGTCTCTCCACAGAACCTGTTCAGCAAGCTCTACTGTACATGCTTTTATCCTGAAATGTACAGCTTGAGAGTTATTTAAGTGTACACACAGGTTCGTGTACGTGGAAGAGGGTTAGACAAACCAGTCTCACTGGGTATGCTATCTATTTTTAAATCTTTCCCTTTTAATTTGTATTCTGTAACGTGAGTCTGTAGTCTTCCCTTTCCTCTGTTCGTTCCTGGGTCTCCTGCATTGCAGGCAGATTCTTTACCAGCTAGGTTACCAGGTAAGCCCAAATCAAGCCTAAGTATCAAAAATTAAATTTATAACATCTAAAAATGATTCAAATATCTTTATTAAGCTATTTCAATGTTTGGTGATTTAGTCACTACGTCGTGTCCAACTCTTGTGACCCCGTGGACTGTAGCCCACCAGGCTCCTCTGTTCATGTGATTTCCTAGGTAAGGATGCTGGAGTGAGTTGCTGTTTCCTTCTCCAGGGGATCTTCCTGACCGAGGGATGGAACCAGGGTCTCTTGCATTGCAGGCAGTCTCCTGTATTATAGGCAGATGCTTCACAAATGGAGCCACCAGAGAACCCCAAAGTATCTTTATTAAACTATTTCAATATTTAACAACTTTTATTTCCCATCCTGTATTTGCTAACACATACACATACACACATATATATTTATATGTACATATGTATATTCATGTATGTACATCTGAAATCAGTTCATTTATACAGCGAAATGCATGTTTAATTATACCTGATATTCTCTAAAATACTTCTTGCTTTCCGTTAAAAATAAAACAGTTGCCAGAGTCCATGAATGATGTACAATATCTGAATTGGTAGTACTTAGCAATTAGGTAGTTAGCAATGCTAATGTCAGATACCAGACAAACTGGAAGTCAAACAAAAGCTGGCTTGACTTCCCATTCGGTGTACCCTGCAAAGTTGGCTATGGTTAGACATTTCAGAAGACAAAAGGAAAGAAATGTTCAGAAACTGGCAAAGCAACGTTGAGTATGATACACAGGAAAGAGCAGTTTAAATATGTGGCATTTGAGTCAAAAGTTTGGAAGAGGGAACACTTCTTAGAAAGCAAATAACCTTGTAAAATTTCTCTCTAGTTGAAATATGCAAGGGGTATATTGAAATTCCAGTATAATTAAATGTTCACTGTATTTGTTTTGATTTTCATCAGTTTAGATGTTTCTGAATCACATTTAACAATTTACTGTCTACTCTGACCAAGACTCTGACTCTGGTAATGTACTTTTTATTTCTGGCATTTAACTTGCCTTTTATTTATAGTTTCTATCTAACCCAATATTCCTTGTCTTTTCATGCACATGTCCATCATTTATACTAAGTTCTTTAACATATTAACACAGTTGGAGAGTTCCCAATCCTGGGATGCAATTACTAGTGTTAATTACATTATATAGATGAGGAAATGGAAGCACGGAGGTTAAACAACTTTATCCATGATGCAATAGCTAAAAAGCATTTGAATATAATCAGTCCAATTATAAGGTCCTAAGTTTACCATCATATCAAAATGTTTTTATTTATATACATCTAATTCATATCCTGTCACATAATTGGCCTCTCTATCAGTTCTAACAGAATTTTAGACATTGTTTTAGTTTCTCTCATATCTCACAGTATGAGATGTGAGGGTTATACCTCATACCATAGAATTAACTTTTCATTTGTTCCTGTCATCCTTTCTCCATTGAACAAAGAAAGGATTCTTTGTTCATTCTACACCATTGGGTGTCTTTCTCTCTGAAGAAGGAGAGAAATATATATCCTCAGTTTTAATCCAGCTATGAAGTTCTTGGGTCACTTATTGGAGAGACATAAATCAATCTATATTTCAGACTAATAAATGTATACGGTTCAGTGTTATGCCATTGTGTTTCCTTATAAAATATTTTAATCTGAAAAATACAGGC